>NC_138236.1:15324700-15395358 GCF_964197995.2 Scardinius erythrophthalmus
TGTTCAGAAGACAAAAAAACTCCGCTTCCATTGCATTTCCATGTCTGTCTCATTGATTTAAACTCACATTGCATCAGTAAATTTCCTCTGCATCAGCGTGCGCTCTATTAGGTAACATTACACATCAGAGATCAGGGTCTTTCTTTAGGGATGTAGTCTGTAATTTCACATCTGGTTGGTTGTAAAAGATTTCATGTAAACAGAGAAGAGTAACAATTAGATACTTAAATGACCCCTTATTTTGCACAGACATCACCGTAAACATCCTGTTGTTAAAATAACTTAAAGTCAATGATATGTTATCATGTTAAACTGATGTAATCAACTCATTACCTTCCACTTCATTTAAACTGTGCCTGGAGTCCTACATGGAAATTGTTTTTGTAGTGTTGCTAAAACTTATTTGAATATTTGCATATGGGTTTTTAAAAAAAAATCACTGAGATATTTCAAATTTGTTAGAATCACTGGACCACTGTTATGTCTACTTGCTTTTCTGGCTCATTCTTTGAGGCATGACTATTCAATTCATTCAGTCTTTACAAACAGTATTTCAGTGGATCTAGCAGGTGGTCTTTTATTTATTTATTTCGGCCTGTCTCACTTAGAAACCATCTAGCTGCTAAAAACATTCCCTTTCACTGGGCCGTTTTAACCAAACACAGTCTATATTGTGCTCTGTGTGTAGTTTAAGGGCTGCACAGAGACAGGTGCATAAAGATGACATTAGCGGAGATGGATGTACTGGTAAAAAGATGCTCATGTCTAGAAAAGGATAGTCAGTCTGTTCGATGACTCGTCAGAATTCAAAGCACATACAAGAGCTCCCAAAGACTCCATAGATCTGAATCATGCCAGCTGGACATAGCACAGGGTTGCCAAATCCTCAGTCCAGCAAGCTCTCGACTAACCTCTGATTCAGAAAAAAAATGCAAAGGGTTAGGTTAGCCACACATAAAGCCAAATAAAACAAATAAAAATGTTATTCAGCACAAATTATAAGTTTGCAAAATCTCCTTGTGTAAAGAATAAACACACCCTCTAAAGACTATGCTGTGGGTCTGCAGTGAAAATTAGAAATGTAGGCAAGCCTTTCTGTTTTGTTCTTGCAGGCTCATGCTTTTAAAACCAGAGTTTTCAACCAGAGGGCATCAAAGCAGGATCTGTGGAGAAGATTATTAAATTTCTTTAAACATTTTAAGTATTTGTTAATTGGTTTACCTGTATATACTATAACCTAATTATATTCTTATGGGAAAATTCATATTTTTCATATTTTTAAAGTGTGCTACCCTGATAGTGTTTTGTGTTTATGTGGATAACACTGTGCAATATATAGGTTTATTTATATTGTGTATGAAAATGGCAGTTTGAACTTTAATCATGTGGCTATTTGCTGTACCACATATTATAATATGGTAGTAATTTTTAAGTAGTTCAAGGAGCATATTAATATTATTAATATTAAGTTATAGATAGATAGATAGATAGATAGATAGATAGATAGATAGATAGATAGATAGATAGATAGATAGATAGATAGATAGATAGATAGATAGATAGATAGATAGATTTTTATTTCCTTAATTCAACATATTAAAAATCACTTAATTTAGTAACTTAATGCTTTTAAAAAAACTATAAAAAATTTGCAGTCAAACAGTCTGATTTCAAAAGACTCAGAATGTGAATTTAAAAATGTAGTATGTGAATTCACACAATCTGGCAACAGCAGAGGCACAAAGAACTTTCTCTCCCTCTTTCTCAGTTTCTCACTTTCTCACACAAGACAGTGTGTCATTTCCCCCTATGAATATCCATGAACTTACATTGGAACAGAATGCAGTTAAATTCAGTGACATATAGCTAAATTGCTGTACTGGAAATAAATGTTTGCTTCTTTCATTTCAACACAAAGACTTTATGTTGTGGTTTGTCACAGCTCCAGTTTGACTTTTATAATGCTGTTCTTTGACTTTGTTTCTATTTTCCCTCTCTCTCTCTCTCTCTCTCTCTCTCTCTCTCTCTCTCTCTCTCTCTCTCTCTCTCTCTCTCTCTCTCTCTCTCTCTCTCTCTCTCTCTCTCTCTCTCTCTCTCTCTCTCTCTCTCTCTCTCTCTCTCTCTCTCTCTCTCTCTCTCTGTGTTCGGTCTCAGATCAGCGATGTTCCTGCATATACTGCTGTGTACCATCTGCCTCTTTGTCTTGTCATCTTCGGCCGTCCTACGTCCTGCAGCAGGTTTGTCTCACCTCTACTGTTCAAGACACAGGATATGATCAATGATAAACAACAGTGCAGGTCAAAGATAGCTCTTAGAGTCAAACATTCACACTATGTATCACACACTATGTGTGTTATTGCACTTGTATTGCCTTCCAGCAATGTAAAGCCTGTAAATGCACAGTAAATGTAATTATAAGCTTTGGTCATACTTTATATTTGGTGTCTTTAACTACTATGTACTTACATTAAAACATGTTTGATACAATGTACTGTTAAGGGTTAACAGTTTAGGACCCAAGGACCAGATGTTTGAAAGAAGACCCGGAGTCAGAATTATAATAAATTGAAGAAAAGTTTTACTGAAGATAGTTTGTAGTTTCATCAGTAGAAGTCAGCTTCAAGACTCACACAGGAGTTTGTAGGCCGCCCCGCTTACAGTTACAAAGATCACAGCAGTTATACCATTTCCAAGGTCTAAGCTACATCATTGCTTACAGGTTGAATGATTCTCATTGGCTAAGAAATTGATAAACATAGTAATTTTCCACACATATACAGATAGACTGAAGCATATCTCCATTGATTATGCAGCTGACACTCGGACCCTGAAGTCAGGCACATCGTGACCTTCCAGGTCGCAGATTTGGGTTGCTGGGTGCCAGCATGTCCCGAACAACAACTCAGTCAATCTCCAACAATGCCAGTGGTTCCTTAACCTGTAACCAAGAAGACTAACACACACACCGACACGGTTCCAAGGTTGGATTTGGCCAGGCTCTAACTAAAAACAGGAGTCCTGTCTCAAAACATCAAGATAACAAGTTCTTTCTCTCAAGGATAGGACACTTTAGTCTAAATGGAAAATATAGGCTTTAAATGAGAAATGGTCCCTTAAAATATTAACACGTTGAAGACCTTTCTCAAACACAAAATATTTCCCTATTTCATTTCTTGAAGCCGGGCTAAATGAGCAAGCACTGTTACTGCATTCAGATATCAAATACTGACATTAAAGAATACATGAAAAGAACATTTCAGTAATCACACTGGTAACTTCTATAACAAATTAAAATCTCCAGAGAAGTCATTCAACTCATTTGATATTTAGAAGGAAAAATATTGATTAATACCTTGATTATAATCACTCATTACATATACATTGAAGCAGCAGTGGATTCCAATCCACCCCCTTCAGTACTTATTGTGTTCATGTTGTATTGCAAAACTCGGTAACACTTAATTTTACAGTGTACTTGTTTCATATGTTACTTACTGTTGTAATAACAGTAATTTATAAAAACCTTATTCATTACCCTACCCTATAGTAAGCAAGTACATATTGTTTAATTAATATTACTCAGTCCTTAAATGTATAATTACACTGTAACACGGACACCTTAAAATAAAGTTTAACCCCAGAACTCTTTTGCTGCTTTTGAGGTGGGATATGGGTAAAGTTAAAAGAACAGGTTTTGGGATCTGGTTAGGTGTAAGGGTGGGGTACGGGGAGTGTAATTATAGATGTAATTACCAAAATTGATTACAGCTGTAATTACATGCAGGTATTTTATTTTATTTTATTTTATTTAAATGTAAAATGTAAAATCTTGTATACATAATAAGTGCATTGTTGCATTGTCAAATGATACATTTAAATATTAGTAGTTAAAGACACTAATGTAAAGTGGGACCCAAGCTTTAAATATTGAATATGGAAATCCAATTCAGTTCAGTATTAAACTGTCAATTCTTTAGTACCTCAATCATTCATGTCTTTTCCTCAGATGAGAACACATTCTTACAAGTGGCCATTCCTGATAGCCCAGTGTCTGCCATTTTGGGGGGCTCCCTGACTCTGCCCTGCCTGGTGAGTCTCTCCCGGTCCTTGTCTTTGGGTCGGCATGCCGTACTGACCCAGTCACGAGTCAAATGGAGCTTTCTTTCATCAAACAGAGAGACAGAGATCCTAGTGGCCCGTGGTGAGCGGGTAAAGGTGAGTGAGTTGTATAAAGGCAGGGCTTCACTGCTGAATTATGCTGCCTCTTCAGCTGATCTTACCCTCAGACTGGATGGGCTGATGCAAAATGATACAGGCTTCTACCGCTGTGAAGTCCAGCATGGCTTGGAGGATGCTCACGACCAGGCCCAAGTTAAAGTAAAAGGTGATTATTATTTTAAAGTCTCTGTCTCTGACAAAACTTTAGATTTTGCCACATATTGTCATAATGATAATCAGTAGTGGTTTGAAGTAGTTCATAAGATTGTGATAGAAATTCCTGCTTAATTGTATTAAATAAATGTATATTAAATGCATATAAATACATACAAATACAAGAACATTTCATTTATATATATATATATATATATATATATATATATATATATATATAAAATAAAAAAAATGCATCCTTGGTGGACATAAGAGACTTCTGTAGTATATTTTATTTTAAACATATGTATAATATATAGTTTAAAATAAAAATTTGATTCAATATAGAGGAAAAGCAGCCATTACTCCAGTCTTCATTGTCACATGATCCTTCAGAAATCATTCTTATATGCTGATTTGATGCTTAAGAAAAAATCTATATTATTATCAATGTTGAAAACACTTGTGCTGTGCAAAATTGCTACAGCTAATAATAAAATATGGTGACTGTTTTCTTCAAATGCAGTGTTTTAATAAGACATACATTTTCCACAATAGTAAATGGCTACTAATACTTTATAACAGTTCAAACGCTGTGATAAATGAGATCACTAATATGCTGTGTGTTCTTAGGTGTTGTTTTCCACTACCGCCACACCTCAAGTCGCTATGCTTTCACTTTTGATAAGGCCAAAGAAGCATGTGAGGACATCGGAGCTCAGATTGCTTCTCCAGAGCAGCTGGTGGCTGCGTACCACAGTGGCTATGAGCAGTGTGACGCTGGTTGGGTTTCAGATCGCTCTGTTAGGTGAGCGACAGACACATCAAATAACCAATTATGCCACCCTGTGAGGTGTATGCTTGCACTAGATGTAATGCAGACAAGTTTCCAGGGTCTAGCAATTTGTCTATTCACACGTAAAGCAAAAAATAAAAATAAAAAATAAAAACATTTAATATTTGGAATAGATATATGAGGTATATGCTTTTGTTAAAACAATCAACTCACAATATTTTAACCTATTTTTTAAAGAATCATGTTTAACAGCAGAAGTCTGTGTGAAAAACTATATATTACCTATAATAATTCTGCAAAGAAATCTCAATAATTCATGACAAGCAAATCGCAGCAATGGAATTCTTTAGGTCTGCCCACTCCCATGAAGCACTGTGAATTTTTTTTCTTCAAATCAAAGTTTGTAATGTTGAAGAAAAAAAATCCTATTGGAAAGATTATTGGGAAAAATACTTCTGGAGCCAAGGCTGCTGAAAAAGTGGGCAGACACTAACCAGTGCAACATTGTCCTGCCAAGGTGTTTACGATATAAAACAGTGAAATTATTTTAGGTAACAACAAGATTAAGCTTAGATGGTTTTTACTAATGACAAAAATACATGCATATTTAAAGTCTATTAAAATGTTTTAATGCAATGCCTTCTTAGATACCCAATCCAAATGCCCCGTGAAGGCTGTTTTGGAGACATGGATGGATTACCAGGCGTTCGAAACTATGGCATGATGGAAAATGATGAACTCTTTGACGTGTATTGCTATGTGGAGAACATTCATGGTAAACCAATCCCAAAACATTGCTAATATTCACTTTTACAAACAGTGCTAACTGTGCTTTAAATTAGCTCTTGATATTGGAAAGAAGTCCCAATTCAAAGAATGCACCCTCTTTACAATGACTTTTGAAAGCAGAAATTGTTTGTTCATTCATTGATGTAACTGTTTTTAGGGGAGGTTTTTCATGGGTCGACCCCACAGCGTTTCAGCTTGTCAGAAGCTAAGACATACTGTGAACAGCAGGGAGCTCAGCTAGCCACCACTGGCCAGCTGTATGCCGCATGGAATGATGGTCTGAATCACTGCAGTCCTGGCTGGCTTGCTGACGGAAGCGTTCGCTACCCCATTGTGACCCCTCGTGAACGGTGTGGGGGCTCTGAACCTGGTGTCAAGACAGTCTATCGATTTAGCAATCAAACAGGATTCCCGGAACAACATACTCCCCATGATGCCTACTGCTTCAGAGGTATTGACTGATGGGTTTGAATCTGGGACCCCCCCAGGGGGTGCTAGAGGGTCTGAAAAAAAATTTGAGGGAAATAAATGCATTTTTAGGGCTGCACATAGAGTTGCCACTGTTCTGTATAATACAGAATCATCCCGTATCTAAGGCATCAAATAAGCGTTCCATATGAAAGCCTTACGGAACGCAGTTTGTACCGTATAAGCAGGCATACGCTAGAGTCTAGACCATACGAATAACAAACTCTAATTTGAGCAATAATCATTATTTTGGGACAAATCATTTGCTTGATTTGTGTAACTGTGACATTCTTTGTATGACATTAAAATTAAAATTAAAAAGTAAATGTTTTCTTGATAATATTTGAACAATTTCCTAGTACAATGAGTACTATGTAAAAGCTAGCTATTTAATTTTGTTGTCACATTTATAACAGTTCAAAAGCTGTGATATATGAGAGCACTAATATGCATTGTGTGTTCTTAAATATATTTTTCTCACACATTATGAATGTTTTTTTTAATACATGAAAATATAACAACTGCTTTTATATTTTAGGAAATTAGTCCCTCCCACTGATATCATAATGTTTGGGGGTTCTTGGTATCAAAAAGTTGGAAACCCCTGACCTAAATTATTAAGCATAATCAATCACCATACAATCATAATGCTTGGATAAATGTATCTATTCTACTCTTCCTCTGCAGCTAACAGCAACTCTCAGACAGTCCCACCTATAGATTATATGGCAACAGAGCCAGAGGACACAGAACAGCATATTGTGACTTTAACAGATTCCCAAGAGGAGTACAGCATGGATCAGGTCACTCAACAGTCCGAAAATGAAGCTCAGGGGGCTTTTGAGTCTTTCTCCGTCTACAGCACGCAGACTACTTCAGAACCTGAGGAACACAACCACACCCCAAGCTCTCAGGAAAATGTCACTGCTAGCACCAGAGGAGATATCACCACCCCAACCAGCACAGACAGATATCTTGAGTCCACTGAGGTCACCTGGCAAAAAGTTGAGTCTGTTCCAGAGATTTACATGGATCCAAAACACAATAATGGCATACAAGAAGGAGAACCAGAAATAAAAGCTTCCGCAATTGATGGTGTTAAGAGCAGCAATCATAGACACTACCAACCTATGCCAAAGACCAACTTTGAGCCAGGAGAGCCCATTGACTTCATCCCACTTACAGAGGCTCAGCCTGAGACAACAGAGGCACCGTCCTCTCAACCGAAGGAGATAGATGGATCCAAACACTTCCAACCCATGCCTGACACCAGCGTAGAGAATGAGGATGAAGATCATGTGACTAGCGAGATCTCTACGACTACTAAGGGCACTACAATGGAATATGACTCAAGCAATGACACCACAACGTACAATGCTCCAGTCCAGTCGGGTCCCTCAACATATCTTCCTGAAGGTGCTACAGTCGAGGAAAATGCAGGAAATATCACAGAAGCTCCAGAGTCAGATGAAGAACGAGGTCTTTTTACTCACACAACTCAGTCCACCTCAATAAGAACATCCACCACTGAAGATTGGTTGGATGGTTCCGGTGAGGATTTGTCCTTGTTATCCACAGAAAAGACAGAACATTTGGTCACCCCACATATATCAGAGACATATGGAGCATCGACAACTGAGACTGAGACGGAGAGCTTCTCATTAACACATATGAACAATATTAGCACAAGTAAGTAAAAAGAAACAAAATATTCACTGAGTGTATCCGCAAATTATATTTTTGTGTCCAAACATATACCAAAATCAGGGTTGTGTGCCATTCAGAACTGAATTGAAAATGCCTTTAAAATTGTTTTTATTTATTTATTCATTCTTTAAATCATGTTTGGAAAGTTTTTGGAAAAAGCTTTAAACTCTGATGGTTTAGAGGCCTTATAGACAAAACTTACCTTGCGTCCTGTAACAAATCCTTCCCTCGCGGGTCAAAATGACCCGAAGCCCTAAAATTATACTTAATTTTTTTTTTGTCCAGAAAGCTTATTTAATTTCATTTTGATCATATTTTTTCAATTTCTTTAATGCAATTTTTTGGGAGATTTTTATTTTTAATTTTAATTTTATATACCTTTAAATGACTAGATTTGATCAATACATAATAAATACATAGTAATTTAAGCACATTCCTCAAATTCTTTCAAATTAAATTCAAAATAACTCACAATTTCATGCATAAACCTTTTAATTCAGCTCAAAATATATTACATTGTCTTTGCCGACCTCTTGTGGAAAAAGGATAATATAACATGATCTGTCATGACTCTTGCCACTAGATGGCCTTTTAGCTTTATATGGAGCAAATGAGCTGTTCCGCTGGCTAAAGTCAGTTTTTCTTCAGTATGCATTTAGATCCACATGTAGACATTTATAATATAATTTTTTGGCAAATTAGCATTTTTAGTTTGAATTTTGAGCATTTTTAGATTTTTCTATGTGTACTGAAGCATTCCTCTCATTCCTCCATTTATTCCTATGGGGGTCAAATTGACCCGCGAGTGAAGAATTTGTTACTTTTTTAAAATTCAACCTCAAAAGTTCTCCAATGAACACTCAATTTATACTTTTTTTTTTATTCTCGAGGGAAGGATGTTAAACAGGATAGATAGATAGATAGATAGATAGATAGATAGATAGATAGATAGATAGATAGATAGATAGATTGATTGATTGATTGATTGATTGATTGATTGATTGATTGATTGATTGATTGATTGATTGATTGATTGATTGATTGATTGATTGATTGATTGACTGATTGATTTCCATGTCTTGATCATGGTTATAAATGACATTAAAATTCTTTGATTTTGTTCACTGTCAGCTTTTAAACCCATTCATGAAAACAGTTCTGCAGACCATCACAATACTGAGGAGACCTCAGCTGTTTCTGTGTCTCTTGGTGTCTCAGATGATGATGATGATGTCAGTGATTATTCGACTTTGAGCACAACATTGAAGGAAACCGAGTCGTCTGAAGGTTCTGCCGATCATGATGATGTCCTGCCAGTCACACTGCTGACCACCCCTATGCCTTATCTGTTTGGCACATCAACCACACATGGGCCTGCACAAGTAGAAATCAGTTCTCCACAGGAAATGGAAGGAGTCCTCCCTGAAAGCACCACTCCGTCTGGCATTGGGATTGTGGAAGAAGAACTAGAAAAGGTGGAGCAGGAAGGGCTTGGAGAAGCACCTTATCACCTAATCACCACATCCACTGAGCTTAATAATTCTACTATAACTCTCAACGTTGAAGACAGCAATGAGGATGAGTCCTCTGGAGAAGGAGAACCTCCAGGAAACTGGTCTTCAGTTACTAAGCTTCCATACTCAGAAGTGACCACCATCACCCCCTCTAACCTGACAGATATGCAGGAGCATAATGAAACCAATAGTGATAATGAAGATAATCAGGACAGCACTGTGGGACCCACAGCAAGTCTGGAGGTTACATTTCTTCCTCATGGGACCCAAAGTCCTATCTGGCAGTCTGTGGCCTCTTCCACAAACCCAGGAGAGTTCAGAGCAGATGTTGAATTCAGTGGAGAAGCTGCACTTACCACAGACATCAAAGCCTTAAGTGAATCTGACTCCACCAATGCTCCCATCGATGAGCACATGGAGCAAACCCAGAAACCATCCACTACGACAACTGACAATGAAGATGATGATGATGATAATGACTATGAACTTGTGACTAAAGCAAACACAGACAATACGGAAGATGTGACTCATGTTAAAACCACACCTGAGTCTGCCACTCTACCTGCCAGCCCTACACAGAAAGTGTTGGTTAGAACAGGCTACATTTCAGGTAAACACATTGTACTTCTGCATGTGGGTCAAAAATATCTTCTATAGTTCTCCATTCATTTACCATGGGGGGGATGTGGGCATTTGAGGAGAGAAAAAAAACTTGCCTAAAAGTATTTCTAAAAGTAAAATTAGTGTTATTTAATGATAAATAAAATATTAAACTAGGCCTCTTAAACCAGTGTTATTATAGTGTTTATTCATATTTTGAATGATTTTTTATTTTTATATTTAGTTTCAGCTTTAGTAATTTTGTTATGTGCTTTTGCCATTTAAAAAAAATGCAAGTAATTTTATTTGTTTAAAAAATAATATTCAGTTTTATTTTATTATTATTTCATTTTATCATTTTAGTACTTCATCTTATTTAATTTGTAATAGCAACATTTTATTTTTCTCCATCTAATTTTTATATTTTATTTCGGCTTTATTTCAATTAACGATTCAAATCATAATTTTTAATATAGTAAAAAAATGTACTAAATAACAAATAAACCAGATGGGAGTAATAGCACCGTTTATTGGTTGTTTAAATCACTTGAGCTACCCATAATATCTCCAAAGGGGGCGCTGTTTATCCTCCAAACATTGTTAGATACAGTATATCTCTTTAAAATACCTGGAAACTTGATAACTGACATGCACTAATCTGTAACAACTGATCAGTATGTCTATCAAAGACTACAGTGCAGACAGATAGAGAGAATTTATCAGAAGCGTGTAACCCCCATCACAACAAATAGTTTCAGTGGTGCATGAAGGAGGAGTTTAGTGGGGCCATGATGACTAGAAACTGATAAGTTACAGAACAACCAGAAAGAAAAGGCAATGGATTCGGTTCTGCTATGGCATGTTTTAGATAAATACAGATTAACCAATCAGAAATCCAGTTTTAGCATGTTTTTTGAGTTGTGGTCCACAAGTTGTGTGCCATACGGTCTCAAAATGGCTTTTACTGCATAGTAACGCCACCTTGTGGTTATAATCATACATGATTTTATATCCTTCACTTATGTGCAATATTTTATTAGTCAGCTATAAAAACGTGAATGGCCTTTTAGATGCGTGTTTGGAGAACCCATGTAAAAATGGAGGGACTTGTGTGGACAGTGGAGCAGGTCGTAGATGTCTCTGTCTACCCACCTATGGAGGAGACTTCTGTGAGACAGGTGAGTTACCTGCATGCCTCATTACACTTTTACATTGTAGAAAAATGAGCAATTGTAGGATTTATTTATTATTATTTTTTTAACACAACTGCCTTAACTGCTTAATGCACTTAATGTTGTCCTCTGTCTTCCAAAAAAGATCTAGAGCACTGTGAACCAGGATGGGAAAAGTTCCAAGGGTTTTGTTACAAACATTTCACCAAACGGCAGAAATGGGAGGTAGCAGAGCAGCACTGTCGCATGTGCGGAGGTCACCTGGTCTCTGTTATGTCACCTGAGGAACAGGAGTTTATCAATGGTATGTCTGAGCAGCTGTTCGTAGAGGTGGCGGCCCCTTCTGTTGATCCTATCAGTTTGACTTCTTATCATATGATGTTAAAAATTTTAACTTTTCCATCAAGTTTAAATTTTTAACATCATATGATAGGAAGTCAAACTGATAGGATCAACAGAAGGGGCCGCCTCCTGATTTGAACCCGATGGAATGTGTTTAAGCTGGTGTCATTTTCAAGGTTGTAGATGTTTTCAGTCTTCACAAGTGGTGTTGATTTTTCAGTAACTCTTTCTGTGATGAGTCAATCATCATTCGTTCTGCCAGTGGCGCAATAGTGAGTGATGAGTCAATCATTCGTTCTACCAATTTGTTCAAAAACACTGATTCAGTCAGCAATAAACAAAGCGAAGTCTCTATTATAAGTAAGTCGTTGAATTTTTTACTCAGCCAATTTGTTCAAAAAACACAGATTTATAGCCTAGAAATCTAGACGCACCCTAGCGGTAGCAAAATTTATTTTGCAGCCAGGGTAGTCCAGCAACTCTCCGTTGACTTTCGGAGCTGTAAAAACCTAAATTGGGTCAGGCCAATCACATCGTGTATAGAGTAGGCGGGACGGGCTTAATATAATGACGACAGAGTTGCGACGGTTCCCTACTACTTGACAACAAAGAAGAGTTGCTGCTGCTGGCGAACAGTCTTTCGAATCGGCTTTGGCCGTGACTCTGGAGGACTTGGAGTTAAAGGGTTAGTTCACCCAAAAATGAAAATTCTGTCAGTAATTACTCACCCTCTTGTTGTTCCAACCGCGTAAGACCTTCGTTCATCTTCGGAACACAAATTAAGATTTTTTTTATTAAATCTGAGAGTTGTCTCACTCCTCCATAGGCTTTCAGAGGGACCGAAACTTGCTGGCCCAGAAAAGTTATTAAAGAGATCGTTAATATAGTCCAAGTGACTACAGTGGCTTAATCTTAAGTATATCAAGCGACGATAATACTTTTTGTGCGCAAAAACAAACAAAAATAACGACTTTATTCAACTATTTTTTTCTTCTCTCTGGGCCTCGTAGTGTTTTTGTGCTGCGCGTCTGTGTTGCACGCCATCACGCATCACACACATGACCAGCTTCGGCCAATTGTGAGCCTACGTGGTGACGTGTAACACAGACGCGCTGCGCAAAAACACTACGTGAACCAACTAGAGGCCCAGAGAGAAGGAAATGAATAGTGGAATAAAGTCGTTATTTTTGTTTGTTTTTGCGCACAAAAAGTATTATCGTCGCTTGATATACTTAAGATTAAGCCACTGTAGTCACTTGGACTATATTAATGATCTCTTTAATAACTTTTCTGTGCCAGCAAGTTTCGGTCCCTCTGAAAGCCTATGAAGGAGTGAGACAACTCTCAGATTTAATCAAAAATATCTTAATTTATGTTCCGAAGATGAACGAAGGTCTTATGCGTTTGGAACAACATGAGGGTGAGTAATTACTGACAGAATTTTCATTTTTGGGTGAACTAACCCTTTAAGTTTTTCTTTGAGAAAAGAGCAAAGAACGGCACTTAAGTCATTCTCAAAAAAGGAAGATGTGTTCGTAGTTTTGCCGGCCAGATTCAAAACTTAAATCTTTCAACTAACGTTAGCTCCGCTGTTGGGAAAACGCTCTGGTTGGTTGAAGCGCTGTCCTATTGCGTGCTGAGGGAATTTGAAAGACGACCGTTTATCCCGCCCCTCGGATTGAGCCGTGTCTATGGTGACTTGCCAGACCTTACATCTTGATGTAGGTCTGGCTTGCCAGGCTAACTGATTTATTCAAGAACGAAACATTACAGTGTGTTTATTTGGATACTAGCACTGGATAAATCTGCTTTGGCTTCGGTTGGAGCTATTTTCATTGGTGAAGAGCAAAAATGGATTAAGCTAATGCCAATATTGTCTCTAAAATGTAAGTTAGCCTGCTTAATACTAACTTCTTGTTTACTGAACTGTTACATAAAAACAATATCTTCCACGACAAAATGACTGAATCAGAAAAGCAGCACTCTTGCCTGAGTGATATTGCTTAAATAAAGAGTCAAAAAGAGGTGTGTCAAGCTGCTGAAGCGGTTTAGCTTACAGTACATAAAGGAATTCATAAAGGACCAAGTTTGTTGACATAACATTGAGGGGCCCAGCATTTTCCTCTGCATTTCTATACAATCATCAAAACGTTGAAGGGCTTTGAACATGTCACCTTATTCATGTCAGTGAATGAGGGTTGTGTTAAAAGAGCCCATGCATTTTTGTCATATATGATGCATCCGGGTGTTAAGCTGGAAATGGAGTCTGTGTTGTGTCTTACTGACAGCGTATGCTGGTTATTTGGCATTTCTTAGCTTTTCTCTTTCCTTAGATAAATACAGGGAATATCAGTGGACCGGTCTCAATGACAAGACCATCGAGGGAGATTTCCGCTGGTCAGATGGGAGCCCTCTGGTGAGCCTATTTTGGCTGTCTGTAAAAATAAACATAAAAAAAAAGACAGTGTATCTTACTAGTTGAATATTACATGCACTAGAGCTTTCCAGACTGCAACTGCAAGTTCCAATATTTAATTCAATTAATTTATTATTTTGTTCCCCTGTTTTTCCTCTCTCTTTTTCTCTCTGTCAGCTGTTTGAGAACTGGTATCGTGGACAACCAGACAGCTACTTCCTGTCAGGGGAGGATTGTGTTGTCATAGTGTGGTATGATGATGGCCGTTGGAGTGATATCCCTTGCAACTACCAGCTATCCTACACCTGCAAGAAGGGCATTGGTGAGTACATCACCTTCTGCAGGGACGCGTTGGCCCAGAAAGTGCAAAAGATCATCGTTGTTTGTTTCTCTTTAGCAGCGTTCTGTGGTCAGCCCCCTCTTGTGCTGCACGCTAGGATGTTTGGACGTCGTCAACTAAAGTACAGGGCGAATTCACAGGTGCGCTTCTACTGTGAGCCAGGCTTCATCCAGAGACAGAATCCTGTCGTCACATGTCAGAGCAACGGACAGTGGGAGGAACCTAAGATCACTTGTACACCAGGTGAAAATTTGTATTATATTATATTATATTATATTATATTATATTATATTATATTATATTATATTATATTATATTATATTATATTATATTATATTATATTATATTATATTATACATGCCTAAGCATCACTGGTGTTGCAAAACTAAAGGATTGAGCCATTGAATTCAAACATTTTTCGTACCGTGTTTATTTCATGTATTTTGTTTACAGTGGGACCAGCATACTTAAATGGAGAACTGGTAACATGGCCCACAGGTCATAACAAGGGAATAGTCATAGAAGACACCGCAACAAAAACAACACCTGCATATAAGGATATAAAATGGAACTTTTGAAACAAGCACACTGCATAGCATTTCATTATTTCTTTCATTCTCCTGTTTATTACGTTGTTCCTTCTTTTATCCTCCTTTAAGGCGTACATCGATCAACTCTACAAAGTTCAATGTTATATAAAGAAATCTGTCCCACTAAACCTTTTTTTTTTAAATGGTAAAATCGGATAACAGTTTAAGTACGGCAAACATCTGTAACCGAAGACTTAAGACTCATTAACGTTCTTTTTCTTCTCCATTTTTCTGTGTAGACCATGACACTGAATTACATTTTGTAATTCTAAGATAAAAGCACACTTGATAAAAAGCAACATCCAAACAAAGCTCGTAACTGTTTGACCAGGCTCCCATTTCTTTTTGTTTTTTAATAAATTATGAGATAAACCTATGAACACATGCTGTCTAACATCAGCTGGTCTGAATTACTTTGTTTTATGTTGTTGTCCTTTAGCATCACTTCTTAAACATTCGCAGTATCCTGTGTTTTTCCTCGATTTTCCTTGCCAACCAAGATTCAACTTGAGTTCAACAACTCAGACTAACAGTGACCTAACTTAATAAACAGGAATATTCTGATTCGTGTCGTTGATTTTAGAATATTCTAGAAGTGAAAAACATAAAAATGTCAACTTTTTCTAAAAAAAAAATACAAAAATAAAAAAAAGTAATTGGGTCAGCATAGCTTTATAAAGCAGGGTAGATATGCAATCCACAAATGTTTGTGATTTCAAGACCCACGTTGAGTCTAATTATGGGAAAACATTTGGTCATTCTGCAACTTGGTGCTCAGTTATTCAGGTCTGTATTGTAGGCTACTCTGGAGGATGGCCATTTTTACTACTAATTTAGTTTCAGAGATGCATCACTAACAAAATCATATTTTAGTTTTTGATAGCCTGATACCAGGGCATATTTCATCCCTCTAGAAACTGAATGAATGAATTACATTCCAAGCAAACAGAGCAATCACAATAAAAAAGTTATTACAATAAGAAATGTGTTTATGAATTTTCTTGATTATTATTGATTAAGAATTAAAACTCTTTGGTTAATATTCTAACTAGCATCACTAGTTGTGAGATTTGTGAAGAATATTTTGAAAATAATATTTAATGGGAATTTGAGTTGAGATTACGGTTTGTCGCAGTTTAAAAACACTGTGCATGTGTATGTAATTAGTAAATGACACATTAGGACTGTTACAAAAACAAAACAAATCTAGCAGATACAGATTTCATATTTTTGTTGTTAATTTATTAATATAAAATGTATTAAAATGAATATTTTCACATCTTGCAATCTTACTATTTTGCTCATTGACTGTTAAAATAAATAAATAAATGAAAATCCAACCACCAGGTACCATCCAGTGTATGGTGCTACACAATATAACATTTAGGTGCTATATATTTAGTACATGTTGCCACTGAAATATGCTGCACAGCTAAAAGTTAACATTTCAAACTAGCAGGCCAGCAGCTATTCAAGCATGAGTAGGCTAAAGACTTTCTGTGTCATTCCACTCTTAATTTGAAAGTGAAGTTTTCACAGAAGGATCTAATATTTCCTGCTTTAAAACAAGCTTATTAAATGAACTGTTATATAACACAGTGCTAGCTGTAAACCAGCATGCTAAGTGTATAGCTCAAACATTTCCTTTCCTGCAGCTCTACACTGCAGAGAGCCTCCAGTGGGGCCCATACGTACAAATGAAGGATACGTTCTGCACCTTTTAGGGACTTCACCTTTAGGCTAGTGTGTTGCATAAGTGCAGACAGCCTGTAGCAAAACTTTACCTGGCAGCAAAATCTGGAGCAGTTACCTGTAGCAATAAGCCCCGTAACGACGCAAAGTTTTGCTGAGATACCCTAAGTTCCGAACCCCTGGTTCTGCAATCCCTCCACAACGCTCCCTCGGGTTGATGATGGGGAATCGTACGCTACCATCCTGCAGCCAGCCTCCATCACAGCGGTCCAGCTGCTGAAACTTCCAAGATGAGTAGATCTGACCAGTCCTCGCTAGACTGGCACCCTCCCGTCTGCAGGCATGTTCAGCCTTGACAAAACTCAACTGCTCTGGAATGAAGAAAACAGAGCCTGGGAAAGCAAAAAAGTGAGTTATTTTTACACTTTCGCATTTAAAAGATGAAAACAGAAATAATAACCCCATAAGTACAAGTTTAGTGAACAACTGTGATCTGCACAACAAACTGAACTGTTTTCTAGGTGCAATTCCTACATCTGTCATTGACATTCAAGTCTCCAGTGCCATATTCAACAGTCTCATGTGGGCATAGTGAAAGCTCAAATGTCTTTCCACAGAGTAACAGACTCCTAGTCTTTCCTAAAGACAAAAACAAGAGATCTGATCGGGTGTGTCTCTTTTCTTGTCTGATGGGGAAACAAACTGCAACTGTTTATAATGGCCATTTGTTTTAAACGGAAACAGTTTAAGATCTCTCCCATAAAAGACGTCCTCAAGCTGATTCAATTTACCTGAATACTGTAACAATTATTGTTTCAGGAAAGGATCACAGATCTAGACACACAGTTGTTGGGAAAAAAATGATATACACTACTGTTGAAATGTTTGGGGTTGGTAATAAATATGTTTTCTCATCATCTAAATCCCATTCTAATTCCGATTACAGCAGATTCCCTATTCACTGACCCTTAGTGGTAGAGGTGAAGCAGAAAGCATCATAGTGGTCCTGTGTTTTGTGACGAGGCCCATAACTTCGGATGCCTGATAGAAGATCCCCTCCACAAACCGGCCGTGGGTGCAGGACTGGGTAATTGACAGTTCCGTCGCTCAGCCATCCAGCATTGCACCAGTCCAACCCTTCAGTCCAGGCTGAAAAGTAAGATCACACATGGATACAGGTATAAGCACCAAACACATACCAGTCAACTTAAAGGGATTTAGGCACACTATTAGTTTAGGGTCCAATTCTTACTGTAACTATGACTTTTGCCCATAGCTTTTGCCTCAATCTCCTAATTACTGCTTGTTAATAATTAGTAAGGTAGTTGTTAAGTTTAGGTATTGGGTAGGATTATATGGTCATGCAGAATAAGGCATTAATATGTGCCTTATAAATACTAATAAACAGCCAATATCCCAGTAATGTGCATGCCGATAAGAAACTATAGCTAATAGTGAGAATAGGACCCTAAACTAAAGTGTTACTGAAAATCCTGTCATCATTTACTCACCCTCAAGTTTCTTTGTTCTGTTAGACGATATTTTGAAGAATGGTGGCAACCAACCAGTTGCTGGTCCCCATTGACTTCCATAGTATGAAAAAAAATTAAATGATAAGTAAATGATGACAGAATTTTTGGCTGAACTTTCTTTTTAATGAAACTTTGGGCAATATTGCTCAAAAGTGTACAATTGCACATAAAAGTAAACAATCAAAATGTGTAAATATTATTATTACCCCGGTAAAGCTGCTTGTAGGTGGCAAGTATTGCATCCTGTTCAGCACAGGCCTTTTGAGCTTCAAAGAAAGTAAATCTGTACCGACCATGGTGACTCTGATAAGGAAATACAACCCCTGAAATACATGGTAAATTAATAATTATATCATAATGAATATATTAATTTATATTATTATAATAAAATATTAATGGTTAAGCATCATAAATTATTTTTATCCTAATAATAATTATAACAAAAGTTAAAAAGGAATAACGACAGCAAGACTACTAATAATAATCATAAATTAGTATAGTAGTAGTAGTAGTAGTCTTGTTTTTATAACTTTTGTTATTATTATTATTTACTGTTGTATAAAAATCAAGATTATTTCCGATTGTCGCGCTGTCCTACCTTCAATCCTCAGCGTAATAATAACACTTTCATCCTCAATCCCGTTGATCAGTTCACAGCGGTAGCTGCCATCATCTTCCAGCTCCAGATCGGTCAAACGGAGGGAAACATCCAGGTCATGTGCACGCAGGAGAGACGCTCGAGGCCCCAGTGAGCCATACTGCTTATCTGCATGTCCATTGGTTATAAGCACTATGTTTTCCACTCCTTGACTAGGGGGGTCGATTTTAGTCCACTTTACTCTGTAATGCAGTGGTTTGAACCTCATCATGCAGGGCAAAACAACTGTGTGTCCACGACGAGCAGTGACCTCAGCATGTACAAGAGGTTCCATGAGGTATTTTAGCTCTTTGCCATTGTCTAGAAAAACATTGTGTAATTAAATATTATGTTAAAATGTGTAAAGATAAAAAAAAAATCTTTTTAGTCTTGTAATAGCTTTCAAATTATGTTTATATTGTAATCACAAAGTCTCTAAAATCAACTGCAATACCTTGATTATAATGGTGGTATTTTGCAGAGGTACACAAGAAGAAACAGGCTGAAATCACTAGCAGAGTGAAATAGTTCATTGTGGATTCCATCATTTCCCTAAACAACATAATGATGGTTAAAGTTGTATTGATATTTGATTCAAACTGAAAGCCGTTGAGGAAAAGACAAGTCTCACCTTCAGCCTTCATCCTTAATTTAAAAAGGACATCCAGAAAAAGTCCATGACATTAATCTTCTTTTCTTCTAGAGTCACAGATGCTCTGGCTGCAGTGGAGAAACACACAGATCAGGGTCATCTGACGAGTGTTGGATGTGTACGCAGGCTTTTTCTCTCCTCTGCTCCAGATGTTAATGAGTGTCACACAGACTCTCATTGTTCCTTTCTCTGAAAGACAGACCAGGAATGCCTGAAACAAGTAAACCTCAGATGATGGAGGCAACTTCACAATTTTGTGGTAGTCATAAAAAGCCCAGAGGTGAAAAAATATAATTTTCCAAACCTCACAGTGTGTTTTTGTTGATGAAGCAGAAGAATCAAGATGCTCATTTGCTGATTACGCATGATGTCTCCCAGGAACCAGTCAATGGATGTGATATTTAGACTAGAAAATGTCTATTGCATTAGATAGAAAATAGCCTTTCAAACCTAGTGGCACCTGCAATCATATGATGACAGAGCTCTTTTCTCCACCGTCGTGTGTACTTTATTACATTTACATCAACTGTGAACATGATCCACTAATGTGTGCCAACCAGAAACTGAAAGATTGTGAAGATGTGCTTTTTTGTCTCAATTTATATATATGTATCAATATTGAGAACCATTTTTATTAATAATTTTAATTATTTCTATATTTTCTTTTTTCATTTTCTTTGGCAACTGGGTGAAATAAAATAAGTTTTTGTATATTTTAATCTTATTTCAGGTACTTTTTAAATGGTTTTAGTTCATTATAATAACCCTGTTACCCTACATGGTTATTTTAATCTGACTAGACTATTTATGTTGTGCAGTCATAAATGTTTGCATTGGTATAACATGTCAGTTTTTAGCCATATAAAACTAAGCTGACCAGTTTGCATGACCGGAACAGAAAAAGGAAGTGGAATGAGCCATAGTTTGTGCTTTCTTTCTCTCTCTCTAACCTGGGAGCACAATGACAGCTTTGTCACTAAACTCCCCCAGCACTGACCCACGGGCAGCAGTGAGCATGCAAACACGAAAAGGAAACAAGCAGTTGGAGGAGAAGCGCTATAATGGAATTCAAGCATTTGTCAGTGTACTTTGCATTGTGCTGCTCCATCAATGGCTCTTTCTGTCATCCACAACTGTGTGTGTTCACAAAGGCATGTCTAGGTGACCTTTGTCTCACTCTGGCTATTTTCATCTTGTTTACTCACTCCCAATCTTCTTAGTTCTAATTTCAAAATAAAGCCACCATGAAATCAAGATGGTTCTTATTTTTGTTTTTAATGGAATATTGCAATATTTATTATAAATGATTTAGATGTTCACATCATTATTTTAAAAAAAGAATATATTCATGTGCCTTCGTAGTCTGGTATAAAATAACGTCCCCCTGCCTCTTGCAGATGCATCTCTTCTCTTCTCTGATGACGAAGAGCAAGAGCAAGGCAACCTGTCCCTTACATGAGATCACAGCAATGGCAAACCACAACAACCACATCAATTCCATATGGACAAAATCAAGTCCCACCCAACTTTTTATCTTGTCCAAGAAAGCGGTTTCCCTCGGATACATGTCACAATAGGGACTAAACTATTGCAACTTCCATTTCATGCCAACTTTAAATGTTATATTATTTATTGACTTCAAATCTAGCATGAATGCATGCAAATATGCAGGTCCTTAACAAATATTTTCTCACCCCCTAACTCACACACACACACCCAGGCTGACGCTTTAACCTCATGTTAACCCAGCCTCTGGGAAAGTAAGGTTTGAGTCAAGGTTGTGTAGTTCCAATGATGCATACGCTCTCAGTTACAAGAGACAGCGGTTGACAAATGATAGACTCGCCCCAGAGGATAACCGTCTTGCCTGACTCTGATGTCAAGCCCAGGCTTGATATATTGTGACTCAGCACCCCCACTGCCACCTTCATATACCATTTTGCTTTGGCTCCCATAGCTTTTGAACCATCAAACAAGTTCTAGCAGCATTAAATGACTGTGTGTTCGTGGAAATCTGATTCTTCGAAAGAGTGGTTTCTATGTACACTATATTCAAAGGTTTGGGGTTGGTAACAAAAACTAAATTGTTACAAAAACATTCTATTTCAAGCACATGCTGTTCCTTTGAACTTTCATTTAAAGAATGCTGAAGCAAAAAACGTGTCACGGTTTGTACAAATAATTTAAGCAGCACAACTGTTTTCAACGTTGATAAGAAGAAATGTTTCTTATTATCAGCACCAAATCAGCATATTACAAAGATTTCTGAAAGATCATGTGACACCAAAGAGTAATGGCATCTGACAATTAAGCTTTTCCATCACAGGAATAAGTTACATTTTAACATTTTACCAATGTTCTTATTAAATTAATGCAGCCTTGGTGAGCATATACAGTTTATATGAGTTATTTTTTTTTTTTACTGCCCCTTACATTTTTGAACAGTGTTATATAGAATGGACTTTTCTGGTGTGTTTATGTGTTTTTTTTGTTTTTTTTTAGATTAGGCTAATAATGACAGAATTTGAGTTTAGACAAGTTTAGAAAGCTCAGAACAGATGTCCAATCAGATGTCCTGTAGACGAATAAGTGTAACCAGCAGAATGTAGACTGTGAGAGGTGTGTGGTGTTTACAGGTTTCATACCATTATCAACACCAAGGCAAATCAGTTATGTGGGTATGTCATAACCAAACACATTACTTCACTCTCTCTGTAAGGACAGTAGCAGGTTAATCGAGCTTTAACCAACATGAAGCGTGACAATGTGTACATGTGACACGGTGCAGACCAGGTACACTTTATCTGGAGTCAGACTAAAGTCAAACACTACTGATTCAATAAGGTGATAGAAGAGCTTTCAATATGAAATTTCAGAGAACTCTGCAAGAGAACTGCATTTCCATCATGGGTTTTTGTTGTTTTTATGCATTTTTATGAAATTTACTCACCTTTTGAATGTGTCAGAAATTTTGATGAGAGAAAGAATTCTCTTTTCATTGCATGTTTTGTTCCCTTTTTATGTGTATGTGTGTGTTTTATGTACATAGTTAAGCACCTGAATGGTAGAAACACGATTGTGGAGAACTTTGTTTGAGTTACAGCCGTTGACAACTCCTGACAGGAACATCTCTGGGCAGTTTTTCACCCCTTTTATCAGTAGGAATTCTATTCTTTGCAATAGAGTCTGCTGTCCCTGCTGACGGGTTGACTGATAAGACACATTCCTCTATGAATAGCCATTTCATTCTCTGTTTGGTCATATGTTCATTGTCTGCCGCTAGTTTGAGATTCTAGTAGATTGGCACTGACTTATGATCAGATAAAGTTCTGGAGAGTGACTGTGTCATTCACTCACATGCAAAGTCTGCAGTTTAAGAACACACCTGCTCAGGTTTTACAGCACAAAACGTTCTGCATCACTGATTTATATTACTCTGAACACTGGACGGATTGAGTTTTGTATGCATGTGCTCATCTACAAGCACAATGAAAAAATAACCAAAATAAATAAATAAAATAATTAAGTATGGAAAGTTGGAAACATATTGCAATGAAACCAATTCCATGGAAAACAATTGCAATATAATTAAATTCAGCTTCCAACAATCCATGTAAGTGAGTATTTTTATTTTAATATTTTTAATTTTATTTTTTAAGTTTATTCTGATGATTTAATATTCATCATTTTATGTGTTTTCTTCTTTTCTTTTTTTTCACATTTCATGAAAGTTTAGACTCTTAAAAATAAAGGTTTATCCGTTCACTCTCAGAAAAAAGGGTATAAAAGCTGTCACTTACCCTTTAGACAGTATGTAGTATACTAATATGCACACTTTTGGTATTAATATGTACCTTTGAGGGACTAATATGCACTCTTTGTACCTTTTTTTTCTGAGAGTGTTCCATGAGGAACCTTTAACATCCATGGAACATTTCCATCGCACAGAACTGCTCACTGAAATATTTTTTGGGGGAACCAAAACTGGTTCTATGGCATTGCTGCAAAAATCACATTTTGGAACCTTTTTATAAGAGCGTAGGCAGAACTGTGACTATCACGGTTTGAAGTTTCTCCACAGCACTAAAACAGCACCTGCCTTCTTTGGCTCACACAAACAAATGAAAATAAGTAGTAGCATAATTTCATACATTTTAACCATGATTCCAGTGTTGCAATTATCATAGTTATAATGGTGTAAATTATTTTATTATCTTCTCTGTCCCTGATGTCAAACCTCTGTCTGTAAAATTGCTAATGGCTGACATTTTTGCGGAGAAATTTTTGGGTGTGCATCTCCATGTGACAGTCACACATCTAGATAGACATCTCTTTCTCTCTCGCTCACACACGAATGGAATCTCGCTACATTCACTTAGCTCCTTGAATCAATTTTCATTCAGAAGGCAGCAGAATGCTTAAGCAGAATTGCGCAACTGCAAGAGAACAAGTATTAGATTCTCTATAATTTAATATATAATAAATGAACTCTCTTTGTCCCTTTTGCTGTATACCTCCGTTTATTTCAATAAGCTATGTATGTATCTGTTATGTACCAGGCAGGTTTTGTCATGTTCTTATCTTGTGGGATCTTGGCTGGCGTCTCATGAAGCTATTCCTGTTACCTATATGTTCCCTTAGATAACAACCCCCCTATCTATACTCACTTATCATTTGATTTTTTTATCTCACAATGATGAAGTGGAAAGATCAAGTGACACACACTCACACTTCACAGCATACTGCATATATGGCATGCTTGTGACGGTTTGTTTTTGGGATAGGGCAGGGGAAATGGGTCTTATGCAATGCTTGAATATTCCTAATTGTGATAGAGTGGAAATCTCCCATTTGAAGAAAAGACCTGAAATAATTTACTTACAATAAATTTGTGAGATAGTATCGTCAGTAAAGAGGTCAGGATTTTAAGAACTTGTGATCATCATGTGTTTAACTTCACTGTGGTTTGGAATGACAGGGATGTTTGGTATCTTTCCTGCATGGGACACACAACTGATCACAGATCATGCAAAACTGTTAAGTTTCAATATCATTGTAGAAATGCACATCAGACATGATTGATTTTTTTCCACAAGTGAAAAGTAATCTTCACAAATCAACAATGCAATTGGTGCAATAAGCGTTTTCTGGTAAACACTGTTGATGTTTGAAATCACCAAAACAAACAAGCCCCTACCCAAAAGGATCACTCCCCTATCTTGATGCCTCCGCCCCCACATTCATGATAACAAACTAATCCAGGGTTGCAAGACTTCTAAGTCACCACCACTAAGCTTCTAAACTTTTTGTCTTTATTTTTTTTTAAATCTCCCTAAAAGTTTGTGTTAGAAGAGTGTGCAAGGGTGCTAGTATAAGTGGACTAGAGAGTAGATGAGTTTACCTGTTCATCGTGATGACGTTAAAATTTGAATGTCCCCGACAACCTCTGTCCAGGGGGGCAGGGTTTCATATTATTTTGAAGCTTCCCCGGGCGCCGCCATTGGCTAGCGGACCCCCACCTGCTATTAGCATTCCATTGACTCCCATTCATTTTGGCGTCACTTTGACAGCGAATAACTTTACATCTGAGGCGTTAAAAGACTCTATTTGTCAATTGTTTATTTCTAAAGAAACACGACAATGTATAAAAGGCTCCATTACCTTGTATCTTACTTTATGGTCCCGTAAAAACAGTTTTTGTAAAAGTAGGCTAACGATTGCATCATAACCACGCGACTCTCTGTCGCACAGTAGAGAAATTACCGTATGGACAGGAGGAGAAGCTCGCAGGCAATCATTTTACATAACTTCTTAATATTATGCATTGACTTAATATGGCGTACTGGCATTACATTTTAAAATAAATAAATACTATGCAAAATGACAAAAATAATTAATCAGAATACTTATCACAAGTTCTTGAATATCATAACTTCTTAATATTATACATCAACTTAATATGGCGTACATGGCGTTAAATTTTTAAATAAATAAATACTATGCAAAATGACAAAATAATTAATCAGAATACTTACCAAAATTTGCTCCTGTTCACGTTCGCCGTCTCTGCAAGATTCGGTGGGTGATTCCATTGACAGTAAAAGAAATGGACGCAGCGACCCCATTGAATTCAACGGAGACAAAGTGAAGTCAATTAGAAACTCTTACTTCCTGGGGGTCGAGCGTACTGCGCAGACTCAAACTGAGCTTGACGACGTAGATGTGACGTGAGCAACCCGTCTGTCTTCTAGTAGCTGTGCCAAGAGAAATCTGAATCATTCCCTTCCGAATCTTGCAGAGACGGAGAGTGTGAGCTGTCCATGAGCTAGCAGCAGGAGCAACTTTTGCTATATATTCTGATTAATTATTTTGTCATTTTGCCTTCACGTCCCCCCGTTTGCCCGCGAGCTTCTCCTCCTGTCCATACGGTAATCTCTCTACTGTGCGACAGAGAGTCGCGTGGTTATGACGCAATTGTTAGCCTAATTTTACAAAAATTGCTTCTACGGGGCCATAACGGAAGCAACAAAGTAATGAAGCCTTTTATACATTTTCGTGTTTCTTTAGAAATAAATAATGGACAAATAGAGTCTTTAAACGCCTCAGATGTGAAGTTATTCACTGTCAAAGTGACGCCAAAATGAATGGGAGTCAATGGGATGCTAACAGCAGGTGGGGGTCCGCTAGCCAATGGCGGCGCCCGGGGTACCTTCAAAATAATAGAAAACCCTGCCCCCCTGGGTGATTCAGATTTCTCTTGGCACAGCTATTAGAAGACTTACAATTGTCAGACGGGTTGCTCACGTCACATCTACGTCATCAAGCTTTGAGTCTGCGCAGTACGCTGGACCCCCAGGAAGTGCGTGCTTCTAATTGACTTCACTTGTCTCCGTTGAATCCCAATGGGGTCGCTGTGTCCATTTCTTTTACTGTCTATGTCTCTGTCCCATTTAGCCACTTGTTAGCAAAAGCTTTTAAAAAAATTACAGGGGGTATTACTGATGTAGCTATTTTATGTTGTAGAATATGGGTTAGTGACATGACTAACCCTAACATTTACATATACCCCGACCCTGGGAAAGCATTTATAGATTTGAACCAATTTGAACATAAAAGGCTAAAAGTTTAGAAATTTTCAGTGCATGTGTGAGGTAAAAGGACACAAGCTGTTGAAGCTCCGCCCTGTGTGCCGAGAGCAAAGCTCATTTGCATTTAAAGGGATAGACACAAAAATGGTGGGTTTTTGCTCACCCTCAAAAAGTGACAATTTTAAAATGCTATATAAAAATATATGTGGGGTATTTTGAGCTAAAACTTCCTCAAGATGTAAAAAAAAAAAGTTTTTACTTCTTGTGAAAAGGGCATTATACCACCCCTTTAAAGATTACAAGGTCAGATTAATGAAAAAATAATAATGTGTATGCTGATAAATCATTTATAATAAATACTGCAATATAGCATAAAAAAACAAGAATTTTGATTTCATGGTGACTTTAAAGCAATTACTTACTACACATTTAAGCACAAGAAGTGGCCATCAGAGAATGAGAAATAAAAAATTAACTCATTCATGCTGGGAGAAAATCATTATTATTATTATTATTATTTTGTTCCTCATTTAAATGTATCTTTATTAAAAATGCTTAGATTTTTTAAATTAGATTTACATTAGATTCGCCTGTCTTTCGCGGGTATTGCGCCAATCGCGCACGCCCCTCCCCCACTGACTCTTGTACTCTCGAACCTTCCTGAAGAAAGCTAACGACTTCTACCTTTCCAGTCAGGCAAGTAAAGTGTAAACCCACTGATATATAATAAATACCCTTTTATAATCGTGTGTAAATTATACGTAAACTTATATCGTAAATTGTATTAATGGTTTAGCATTCTGATTTATGAACGACGAGCTTTAAAGTTGGAAATGTCCCTCACTGTAACCAAACGTTAACGTTAACGTTATTAATCCAATCCAATTAGCCTGCTAGTATTATTGTACCAGGATGGAGTCTAGTCCTTTTATATATTTATTTTAAGCAGATTTTGTACAAATGTGTATAGTTAACATCTTGAGGTTTGCTATGAATTATTCTGTTATCGTTCATTGCTAATTTCGTTAACTTACTGTAGCGCTAGCTATACGTTACGTTGTGGTGGATTTTACTTTTTCAGCTGCCTTGATTCCGGAATCATTTTTCTATTCATTTTCTCCACAGGGATGCCAAAAATTCTTCAATAAAGACTGCAAAGCTAACTTATATGAACCCCAACAACCAGCTCTGTGATGTAAGTTAACATTACAAACTGTATTTGAATAAAATGAATAATATCTGAGGTGAGAAAAGTCATGGGATTTTTCCTTTTGTGTTAAAAGGTTTTGTGTAAAACCCCAATGTTACTGTTGTGTTTCTGCAGATTTGATCTAGGCCTGCTTATAGGACATATTTGTATAAAAGGTGCATTCATTTAAAGGAGAACTCTGGTCAATTTTAACATTGAGCTATTTTTTTTTGTAAATTTGGAGTGCTGTCAATACAGAGAACAACGACAAAAATCTGTTTTGCCTACACCATATTATTCTCTTTTTAAAATTTGCACCCTGTTGAATTCAGTGGGGCAAGTTTTAAACCAGCTTTTAGCCTCTTAACATCCTTGATGTGTCATTACAAGTGTACAGCCATTGTGAGTGATTCCTTCAGAGTGATCACGGGTGAATCTGACTGCAGTAGATGTGAAAGATATTAATAAAAATGATGTTATTTCAGCCAGCGCACATACCTGTATTTTCTTCCTGTTTTCGGTTGAAGTCCATAGTAATCGATTGTCGAGTTCACGCGCGTGATCATAGGTAACTAAACCTATGCGTGTGAACTCGTCAATCCATTACTATGGACTTCGACCGAAAACAGGATGTAAATACAGTATCTGTGCGCTGGCTGAAATAACATCATTTTTATTAATATCTTTCACATCTACTGCAGTCAGATTCACCGTGTTCACTCTGAAGGAATCACTCACATTGGCTGTGCACTTGTAATGACACATCAAGGATGTTAAGAGGCTAAAAGCTGGTTTAAAACTTGCCCCATTGAAGTCAACAGGGTGCAAATTTTAAAAAGAGGATAACACAGTGTAGGCAACACCGATTTTTTTATTAAATCCTTTTTAACAAGATTACATAACACATTACCTCAGAAAAACTTTGGTTTTATTTTTTCAGTTTGACTCATGCTCCTTAGCCACTGCACAAAGGAACAAAAAAAGCACAAAGGAACAAAAAATGTTTTATAAAGAACTCATGCTCACCAAAGCTGATTTTTTTTTAAATACAGTAAAACTTGTAATATTGTGAAATACAGTAGTATTACAATTTAAAATCTTATTTGAATATATTTCAAAATGTAATTTATTCCTGTGATGTCAAAGCTGAATTTTCAAAATCATTACTTCAGTGTCACATGATCCTTCAGAAATATGAAAACAGTTTGCTGCTTAATATTTTGGAAACTATGATCAATTTTTTCATGATTCTTTGATGAATAGAAATGTCAAAAGAACAGCATTTATTTAAAAACGAAATATTTAGTAACATTAGGCTACACGTTTTAATGTCACCTTTGATCACTTTAATGCATCCTTACTGGAAAAAAAAAGTTCTGACTAACCAACACATTTTTGAACGGCAGTGTAGGCTACATTCAGTAGGTTATTATTTATTGCAATATTAACACTGTCAGAGTGATCAACAAGGTATCTCTTCATTTACCAGTCAAAGACGGAGCAACTTTCTGCTCTTATGTTTACTCCGTGCACTGTCAAGGTCTTCATCATATCTGTCGCGGTACCGGTCATGCAGCAATTATTTTACCCCAAATACTGCATCGCGCGCTGTTGGCATCGAGCCTGGAGAAATGTACCCACACTTTTGATCGACTTTTCCCCATCTTTAAGGTATTATGTGTGTGTGCTCGCGTCTCATATGAATATGTGCGCGGAGAGTTTGTGTGTGTGCTCGCGTCTCATTGAGTATGTGCGCGAGTTTGTGTGTGTGCTCGCGCGCCTCTCATATGAGTATGTGCGCAAAGAGTTCCGCGCGTCTCGTGTGTGTAGAGTTTGCGTGTATGTGCGTGAGCAGCTTTATGTGTGTCGTTGTGCATTTCATATGTATTTGTTTGAGCACTGACGTTGACGAGTTAACTCCTTAGGTATCGAAATCTGGAACCGAACAACATGTAATTTTTTCGATACTCGATAGTATCGAGGCAATTCGGTCGGTACCTAAAAGTATCGAACTCGGTACCCAGCCCTAGTACAATTCTGATCTGATCATAGTGTTGTAGGCTACATATCGTCGGCTAAAGCTAACACTGTTCTCTCGCCCTGTTCTCCTCACACCACAACTCACCGTTGTTCTGTCTAAACCTGGCCTGTCCTGCTCACTTGGCTTCATATCAGGCTCATAATTATAGGATATCATCATATATATCAATTAAATATGAATTATATATATCATACGAGTAAATATTTAGGCTACAATTCCCCCAGCTTTCCGAGCTGTCATTGCGATCCATTGTTTACTTTGACCGCTCTACCTCATGTGACGTCACTTCTGGTTCGGCGGTTTTCAAATGCGGAAGTAAAATTTTCCTCACAAAAACGACTCCAGAAGCCTAAATAGCGTTTTATAAGTATATGTTTATATTTAAATCTAGTTCCTACATTATTTTTCTATACATTGGCTCACTGGGTACTCTAACCTGCAACATTTAAGTGTACCATATGCATCAGACGTTTAGCCAACGTTCCGTGGGCGTCCGTCTGAGGCTGAGACTATGTTCACTATGAAGTCCCGTTCACACCAAGGACGATAACTATTTTATAACCATATTAAGGTACATACATAATCAGTCAATACCGCTCTGTTTATTACAAGCGTGTGCTGCTATGTCATCTGCTGCTTTAAATGCTCAAGCTCTTTAATAATCACCATGAAATTTGATTCACAATTCTTATTGTTTTGTGGAATATTGCAGTATTCATTATAAATTATTTATCCATGCACATCATTATTTTATTTATGTGCCCCTATAATCTTTAATAAAAAAAATAACCTTCCCTCCCTGAGTCTTGCAACAACATCTCTTCACAGATGATGTGTTCACTGGTGCAAGGGCGGGACAGCCAACAATACTAAATGTCATTGATCCACCAATCCAATCAATTCCCCATGGAATGGGACTTTCCATGGGACTTTTTTTTTGTTCAAGACATTGTTTCACTTAGATATATGTCACAATAGAGAACAAAAGACAATAGCAGCTTCCGTTTCATACCGACTTTAAAGTCAGGTGTATTCTGATATAAATGCTTTTATCTTTCATCGGCTGGAAAAATATTCTGAAAGTGATTCCAACGATATTGTTCCTCTGTGTTATTGTTATATTTATGGTGTAGACCTTGCTATTCTCATAAAATTACAATGATTATTAACCCTCTGAGGTCAGCAAACGCGCCGGCGCGTTTTGCCGGATTTTCTTCACATTGTAGCACTATAAACTTAAATTACTCCGTCATTTATGGTCATACAGAAAAAAGAAATATAAAAAAAGAATCTGTGATATTTTTACTTTTGTAGGTGTCCACTTACAATCAAATCAAAACATTGTGCTTTTGTAAAATAAAGAAAATAAACAGGGTGTGCGATCTGCCTCTCCGTCGCTGTGAACTTTTTTTTTCGGGAGCACGTCTATAAACTGAAACAAAACTCAGCGAATACTTGTCACACATTTATGAGCCATATACCTTTATAAACATGCAAGTGTGTACTTTTAAATGATCCGATTCAAACTGAAAACAAATATTCTCTGTTTAAGTAATTTGTATAAAACCAACAAGATGTCCAGCTTCTCAAACGCTTGCTCATTACAGTTAATTTGGCCACGCCCACTCGCGCAAAAGACATTCACATGCAAATCTCCACATGGAACGCGAACACACTCGTTACCTCAGAAACAAAACTCCAAAACACTTCACAAGTCTCTGCTTTTCGTCGAGTTTGAAAGACGCGCTGTGAGCTTACATTGGAATTACCTCAGAAGAAGAAGAACGCGATTTGAAGACAAGAAAGATGTAAGGTAAGAAATTCTTACATATTAGTTTGTTATTGTTGCATACATTTCACATTGCAGTTGAACTGTTGCTAGATATATGGTGAATATTATAATATTTAGACCCGTGTTTACTGTTACTGTGTTTGTGGATATCTGCTCAAATGTAGATATGTACAGTGAGGAAAATAAGTATTTGGACACCCTGCTATTTTGCAAGTTCTCCCACTTGGAAATCATGGAGGGGTCTTAAATTGTCATCGTAGGTGCATGTCCACTGTGAGAGACATAATCTAAAAAAAAAAATCCAGAAATCACAATATATGATTTTTTAACTATTTATTTGTATGATACAGCTGCAAATAAGTATTTGAACACCTGTCTATCAGCTAGAATTCTGACCCTCAAAGACCTGTAAGTCTGCCTTTAAAATGTCCACCTCCACTCCATTTATTATCCTAAATTAGATGCACCTGTTTGAGGTCGTTAGCTGCATAAAGACACCTGTCCACCCCATACAAATCAGTAAGAATCCAACTACTAACATGGCCAAGACCAAAGAGCTGTCCAAAGACACTAGAGACAAAATTGTACACCTCCACAAGGCTGGAAAGGGCTACAGGGAAATTGCCAAGCAGCTTGGTGAAAAAAGGTCCACTGTTGGAGCAATCATTAGAAAATGGAAGAAGCTAAACATGACTGTCAATCTCCCTCGGACTGGGGCTCCATGCAAGATCTCACCTCGTGGGGTCTCAATGATCCTAAGAAAGATGAGAAATCAGCCCAGAACTACACGGGAGGAACTGGTCAATGACCTGAAAAGAGCTGGGACCACCATTTCCAAGGTTACTGTTGGTAATACACTAAGACGTCATGGTTTGAAATCATGCATGGCACGGAAGGTTCCCCTGCTTAAACCAGCACATGTCAAGGCCCGTCTTAAGTTTGCCAATGACCATTTGGATGATCCAGAGGAGTCATGGGAGAAAGTCATGTGGTCAGATGAGACCAAAATAGAACTTTTTGGTCATGATTCCACTAAACGTGTTTGGAGGAAGAAGAATGATGAGTACCATCCCAAGAACACCATACCTACTGTGAAGCATGGGGGTGGTAGCATCATGCTTTGGGGGTGTTTTTCTGTACATGGGACAGGGCGACTGCACTGTATTAAGGAGAGGATGACCGGGGCCATGTATTGCGAGATTTTGGGGAACAACCTCCTTCCCTCAGTTAGAGCATTGAAGATGGGTCGAGGCTGGGTCTTCCAACATGACACTTCTGGCGTGGCCTAGCCAGTCTCCAGACCTAAACCCAATAGAGAATCTTTGGAGGGAGCTCAAACTCCGTGTTTCTCAGCGACAGCCCAGAAACCTGACTGATCTAGAGAAGATCTGTGTGGAGGAGTGGGCCAAAATCCCTCCTGCAGTGTGTGCAAACCTGGTGAAAAATTACAGGAAACGTTTGACCTCTGTAATTGCAAACAAAGGCTACTGTACCAAATATTAACATTGATTTTCTCAGGTGTTCAAATACTTATTTGCAGCTGTATCATACAAATAAATTGTAAAAAATCATACATTGTGATTTCTGGATTTTTTTTTAGATTATGTCTCTCACAGTGGACATGCACCTACGATGACAATTTCAGATCCCTCCATGATTTCTAAGTGGGAGAACTTGCAAAATAGCAGGGTGTTCAAATACTTATTTTCCTCACTGTATATGGTAACCATAATGTTTTATATTTGAGCGCGATCGCGTTTGAATGTATCATATTTGGATCGCGATCGCGTTTGAAAAGCACCAAACGGTTTCATGTTTTTACTATTATCTCATTTCATATCATCATAACGAATGGAAACATTTGAAGTAACATGATAATCAATATATTTTTCTCTAGCTTAGTTGTTACTGAAATATTTTGGAAGATTTATAGGCTGATATGGTTATTGTTATTATTATTTTATGCAGCACTGCGCATAGCCTATGCCTACAAGGCACAACAAACCTGGTGTTCATTAGCCTATATTTTATATTGTTGTAAACATTTATGTATGTGTGTATTCTGTGAATTTTAAAAAGCAATTTTAACCAGAAAAATCTAAAATGTATTCCCAAAATCGTGCAGGCCTATAGTTTCTCTTGATATCAGTATGTTCACTTTTTTTTCTTTTTTTTTTTCAGGGCCCAGATGCCACTCCTGCTGACTTCAACATTCACATGAGTCTCTGTACATGAACATGGTAAAGTGAAAATCAAACACCTTCGAAATGAAAGGTATGTACAATGTTTTTAGGAATGGCACAAAGGTCTCTGTCTTTGGATAATTGTTTTCAATGAGTGCTTTTTGTCATTTGTTTTGTATCTTTGGATTATGTGTTGTTGTAAATAAATCCAAAAAATCTAAACAATCTAAAAGCCATTCTTTTTTAAATCTCCTCATTCTTTGTGCAAGGTTGCTCAGAATGATAGGGCCTGATAGCTCCTAATAGGGCCATTAGGGAGTGTCTTTGTCTTTCTCAGGTGTGAAAAGCGTATTAATGAGCTCCCGCATAAAGCTTTTTCACACAAAACACGTCGTAAAATTTTTAAATCAATATATTGTCTTATCTGAATGAGCAGTCAGGGTGATTTTCACATAGTTTTGGAGCAAATATTCTACGCTACGTCATACAATTTTCAAAAGTCTTGTGAAGAAATAATCAGTATGGGTTTCATGACCTTATTTCAGTGAGATTTTTTTTTGTATTTTCACAAACCACGCATAAATGTCATTATCTCAAAACTACAAACTTTTACACACATGCTGCTGATATATTATTGTAGCAGAGTTTTTGCTGAATACAGTGTAATTAGACTTTAGCCATGAAAATGTCACAAGTAACAGAAATAAGCACAAATGTCAGAGCATGTCAGAACACCTCCAAGGCCCAGAAAACACCTCAGACCCCAGAGGGTTAAAACCTTTATAGTTATAGTTATCATTATCATCCTTGGTGTGAACAGAAAATGCTAAAAACAATTAAACAAATAAACAAATAAAAAATAAACAATTTGCATCTAAATAATGCCAGTCTGAAACTCAAATGTCCACAAAAATTTGCAGCAAATATTTAAAACATGAAAATCTCTATGCAGAGTCAGACCCATCCTACCTGACCAATTAGAGACAACTTCCACATGTGTTTTGTTTTGTGTTTGTTTAATATGTTCATGGCTGGTCAGAATCACAAAGTTTAAATGTTGATTATTTGAATGGTAAATGCCTGGTATATTGTTAACATGAGGAGCTGGATAGAAATCTGTGAAAAAAATATTTTCATACTGTAATTTACATCATCATCTACTGTAGCATTTAGTGTATTGTGTGAATAAAGATATAATAGACACTGTAATGTATTTGTAACTTGATCTGAAATATTATAAACCTCATTAGCATAAAATGAGTGTGCAAATATTTTATTTATTAAAGACGGAGTTAAAAGAGAAAAGGTGTAATGACTTGTCATGCCCTGGTTACAGTCCTGTCCTCACCCTCAGGCTGCTCTCTGACACAAAGAGGGGCACTTAGGCCTTTGTTTGTTTACTGTCAATATATGATATTTGTTTCTAAATACTTTTATGAGGTCACTTACTCCCAGTTATTACACTCTGAATAATGGGTTCAGAATATTTTATATATTATATATTGTTATATGTATTATATATTGAATATATTAAAAATATAATATAGATCTTTCTATCAGTAAAATTATTTGAATAATATAGCTGCAAGCAGCAGTTATCGGGGCCAAGCAGAATAAGATGACAAGGCATGGCTGAAAGAGTCAGACCAACTGCAACAATGAGCAATTAAAGACACTTAAAGGGATAGTTCACTTTGAAATTAATTTTTGATGTTTTAGCTTACCTCAAGGGCATCCAAGATGTAGGTGTCTTTGTTTCCGCAGTAGTTTCAATTTTGATATTTTTAGGTCAAACCGTTCTTGTCTGTCAGTCATATAATGCAGGTCGATGGTCACTATATCAAAACACAAGCACAGAGTCCAAATTAAAACAATTCCCCATCGTCCAAATTAAACAATTCCCCATCGTAAGTACACATTGACGGCCTAAGACACGAAACGAGCGGTTTGTGTGAGAAAACGAACAGTATTTATATCGTTGTTATCTCTTGAAAACAGCACACGTCTAAATGATCTGACAGCGCGGGCGGGTATAGATGTATACATAGATGTCGCCTTGGCTACGCAGTTCATTGGAACGAAACCGTAGCCAAGCGACATCTAGTGTATATATCTATACCTGCCCGCGAGCGGGTATAGATGTATACACTAGATGTCGCCTTTGCTACTGCAGTTCATTGGAACGAAACCGTAGCCAAGGCGACATCTATGTATACATCTATACCCGCCCGCGCCGTCAGATCATTTGGACGTGTGCTGTGTTACAAGAGGTAAAAACGATATAAATACTGTTCATTTTCTCACACAAACCACTCGTTTCGTGTCTCGTGTCTTAGGCCATCAATGTGTACTTACGATGGGGAATTGTTTAATTTGGACGATGGGGAATTGTTTTAATTTGGACTCTGTGCTTGTGTTTTGATACAGTGACCATCGACCTGCATTATATGACTGACAGACAAGAACGGTTTGACCTAAAAATATCCAAATTGAAACTACTGCGGAAAAAAAGACACCTACATCTTGGATGCCCTTGAGGTAAGCTAAAACATACCAAAATTTATTTTCAAAGTGAACTATCCCTTTAAAGAGGATTTTAGGCGAAATGGCTGAAAAATCATAGAAACAGTAATTAAAAATATGATTTAATTGATTATCACTTTCGACCAATAGGTGGCGCAGTTACAAAACTGATGTGATGTGGTCAGAGTGAAGTGACGATGACACATACAAAGTTTGGTTTCAATATGTCAAGGCATTGCAGAGATAAAGCCTGAATAGTGCTTTTGGCATCATGCCTCAACTTTGCTGCTGTGCTATACGAAAACGGTTTCGTCTATCGACACAAAAGCAAGAGCATCAGCCTAGGAGGAGTTCGGAAAAGTAGTTTTTTCCAGAGCCCATCTACGGAGAGCGGGCAAGTGCAAAATGAATGGGAGTCTATGGGGCTAGACGGCTAAATTTGTCTCTTTCACCCGATTGCCGTTGAGAAATCTCAGATTTTATTGTAGGTTTTGCAAGTTCAACATGGGTTATAGGTCGAAAATTGAATAAACGAGTACTTATGTCCTTTTGATTTCTTACAGGTTGAGTTGTTGTTGCCCAAAACACGCTAGCATTCTGCTAATGAACGCTGATTGGTCAGTGAAGGACTGATTACGACCAGAGATACCGCTTGATGGCATCGTGGCATCCAAAGCGGGACCAGAAACGAACAAAACTAAAACTCTTCTAGCATGTGTATTTACCTGTGTCAGTTGTGTTGTCGATGCCTCGAGAGAAAAGAAAGTGCAGAGTGCGAAAGCACCAAAGCAACTGAAGGATTGCCATAAAGCAGTATCTCTGGTCGTACGATGTTTATGACGTCATTGACATTTTAAAAGACTTTTTAAAGCAAGTGACTCTAAAAAATCTAACACCCAGCAATGTGTAATTTCTTTGCATCTCCTTTCGAATACAACATTCAAATTACTAGACAAAAAATTATATCCTGAGAAAAATGGATTTTGAGGGGTATAGCGCCATAGACCTTCATTCATTCTGCACTCGCCTGCGAGCGCCCCTGCATGGACAGAGATGTGTTACTGCAGCCAGTCCAGAAACCGGAAGTAACCAGAGAGTGCCAATTCTCTTCCTATTAGACATTCTCTGGTTTTTCAGATAATTCAAAATGGCGGACAAATTTCCTTGATGAACACTTGGGATTTTGTTTCTAGCCTTTACAGTTCAAAAGTTATTAGCATAAACATAAGTGAAAATTTGGACAGTTGGTGGCGCTAGAGGAATTGAGTTGGAGACTCCAAATTTGCTATGGTGACTTTTCAAACTGTCCTCTATCAGTGTGCCAAATTTCATAACTTTCCTGCAAGCAGTTCTATGGGCTGCCATAGACTCCCAGTCGGAAGAATAAGAACACTAACGATTACAATAGGTGCCTTCGCACCTTCGGTGCTTGGCCCCTAAATATAGCTGAAAGTAGTTCATTCGTAATTAATAAGCTCTCATCCTGTACTGGAAAATCAAGTCTCGCGCATGACACGGCGTTCTAAACCTGTGGTACTCAAGTTAAAATAAGTTCAACATTTAAAAGACTTAAGACCTTGTGTTTTTTCCCCATTTCACTCCCAGTGTCACGTTTTTCAAAGCAAAACCGCTTTCTGTGTGAAACATCTCTAAGAAGCAGAAATGGCCATAAGTATTTCCATCATGCAAATAGACCCCTTCACGGTTGACGTCACAGGAAAATTCTAAGTTTTTCAGGATTCCTGCAGGATCTCATCCGTTAAAAAAATTAATGCCAGATATCGAACTTCACCTAACTATTAAACCAGTCTACAGTTTACAGAAAACATTTGTTTACTTACCAGGGCTTAACTATACCGTTGTTGTCACAATAACACAATAACACTAAACACGAGCATCTTTGATCGTAGCATTGTCCCAGTCTACCCGTTTATTATATAAAAAAATACACATACTTAACAGTGTTAAATTTTAAAAAGTACTGTTCGACAGAACTGCTTGGTTTGTTACCACAGTTCTACGTGCTTCCTCGGCGATGAAGTTCCACATTTGCGGCTATCCAACACGAAAATGCATGCAGCAAATAAGCCTTTCACAATATTTTCTTCAGATAACTCCAAATTTCTCCCTCACACTGGACTTGATTTTTGAGGACTGTCGACAATTTTAAAATCTCCACTAGCTATTCTTCTCTTCAACTCCTCAGCATCCATCTCGACGACTGCAAGCAGGTCGCTCGCGCGGTTATGATGCATGTTTAAAAGTGAAAGATCAGGGCGTGGCACGTGGGCAAATAAACTGATGTGGATTTTAAATTATTTTATCAACTTGAAATACAGGCATTCAGGCATATTTTTGTAGACGTGTTCCTAAAAACTCTGAATATATTTTTACGTTTGCATGTGATTGTTTTAAACCCGTGTTTAGACCCGTGTTTCCCCCGTGTCCGACCCGACACAGTTGGATATTTTTCACCCGTTTGAGCAAAATTTGCGGGTCACCCGTCCGAACCCGTGCAGGACTCTAATCAGGCAGACAATCGCCATTAGCTAAAACAAGTTTATTATGGTTCTGTTCCCGTTCCTGTGATGGCAAAGTCAGTGCATATATATGCCGGTCTATTAGCCGCACCATTTTTCTGACCCCATGCTGTGCGTGCACCCAACCTAGGCGTTCGATATTTACAAACATTGAAGGGGTCTATACAGCTGTACCTTAATTCCAAGTAAGATAACCATCTCATGTGAAAACTAAACAAGATACCACACATATTAGGCAGGATACCACACTGAGCAGAAAACGGAAAAAACAAATAGCATGTTTAGCCCACAAATAGACGTAGCCTACAGAGTAGAAGTAAACTAAATGTCTGGTCTGAATAGAACACATAAATATGAGTATAACTATGAGTATATGATAAAGATGCAATAGACAAGAATAATGTTTGAAAGGATTAATCATAGAAATAACCATATAAGAATAATCATATTAATCATACGCATATTTTTCTTTTCTTTTTCTTATACACCACATGTTTAACAAGTTTCATCTTTAATATGAATGAATATGAATAAATAATGTTTAATTTAAGTTGCATTTTTTTGGTTCTTTGTTCAATCTCAAACAAATATTATAATTTTATTGTTAGAGGTTTGCACAAGAGTTAACTGTAAACTGCAAACATTAAACTTGGTTGAAATTAAATGTCTTTAACTGGAAGTGTTCTGCTACTAATTACTAAAATATAAACTATAATTACTAAAACTGAAACTAAAATTATCAAAACCATTAATTAAACTAACTAAAACTAAACTGACATTTATAGGAAATTTGAAAATGACATTAAAATAAAAACTCATTTAAAAATGCAAAAGTATAATTACATTGGTTGTAATGAGATATATTGCTTATAATATAATTTCATTTTTTTTCAAAATTGTGCCCTGAAACTTTAATGAGAGTTAGTTGACATGTAGTTGCAGAGTTACTTATAGTCAAAAGAATGTTCAAAAGGGACCATCAAAATAAAGTGATTCTGTATATATAGCGCTTATTTTATTTATTTATTTATTTATTTATTTATTGTCTCTTTTCTAGCTTTGTAACGGGCAGTTGGTGAGTTTTATCAAGTCTGTTTTTGGTGCCTGTCAAGTGCTTATGTTTATGTCATGTTTTCTCTCCATTGTCATATTTCCATATAAAAATTTGATGAGCGAATACAACGTTTCTCTAGCCTGGCTCCACCCTCCTGCATACTTCCGCTCATTTTTTTCCCCTTCAGTACTACTTCTGGGATTGTGGTGTATTCTTTGGGTTTCTCCGATCATTTTTTTGGCGGTCCAATCAGCGAACAGAGGGAGTGGCTGAGAACGATGACGTTGATGTCGTTCGTTAGTTTGAGTTGTTGTTCAGTAATGGCAGCGGCGAAAGATGCGAGCGAAGCTATTCGGTCCGTTGTGGCAACACTGCCGAATATCCAGAAGTTAAAGCCGGAGTAAGAACCATCTTTGCTGATTTTTGTTGGTGGCCATGATGTTGTGGCCCTCCTCCCCATGGGGTTCGTCACGACCATATGTTAGCGATTGGTTATGGCAGATCCAGAGTGACTCTGGGCAGATCCAATAGTTTTAAACTTCAACAGAGTACCCGCCTACAAGGAAGTTAACGCTTGTCAATGGAGAGAGGCCAGACTCTCTGTACAAATGTACGAGAGTCTGGTAGAACCAGGCTAACGTTTCTCAGGGGATTGCAAAGTTTTGCAAGAAAATCCCATGGTTTTTTTACCATCACCATGTTTTTTGTCCCCTACTCTGCAGTGTGCAGTATTCTGTAATTTAGTAAAGAAGTTAGTATTCTATTCTTGTCTTTCTTTTTTACCTCGTTACTTGCACATTTCCTCCTCTTTACCCAATTATTTGGCATCACTTTGAATAAAAACTTGTATCTTATGGATATATTCTCGATGTTGTCATAGTTCACATTTTGAATAGTGTTCGAATTGTTTGAACATACTGAGTGAGAGCAGATATTTTGGTGCTTACCGTCATCTATAGCCTGGACTACAACAGTGTAGGTGCCATTTTTGACAAATGGAGACTCCCAATCCATCTTCTGAAGTGTGGTGATCATTCCTGTCTTCGGGTCAACACTCACCCATTTGGCTGGGTCTTGTACTAACTCATACCTACATACATATATACAGATATTATAATACTTCTGCTTAACTTTCTGCTATGTGATCATCCAAAAATCTAGTTTCCCATCTCTAAATAAGCCTCTATGTTTTGTACAGTGTATTATACAATTTTATAATATATATTGTCATATACAGTATCATTAAACATTTTGGTGTCAATAAGACTTTAAAATGATTTCTGAAGGATCATGTGACACTGACGAATGGAGTAATGATGCTGAGAATTCAGCTTTGATCACAGGAATAAATTACTAATTACAATAGAAAACAGCTATTTCAAATTGTAATATTTTTGTATAGCATTTATCTGATCAAAACCACATTAAAAACTATACAAAAATATTACAATTTAAAATAGCTGTTTTCTATTGTAATGTATTGTAATTAGTAATTTATTTCTGTGATCAAGATTTTTAGTGTTTTTATGACTTAACATTTCAAAGCATAAAAGCACTAAAAATCTTAAGAACCACAAACATTTTGGCGAAATAAGGAAAACTTGGTGTCTATGTTCTCTGCTTGACCCAAGGAATCTATTAAGACCAGTGGCATTTCAATAGGCAGATTTGTTCAAAAGTTATTCGCCTTTTTGGAAATTTTGTTAGAACTTTGACCACTAGGTCTAAATATAGTATCTAAATATTTTGGATACCTTCAGACGATGGTGCTGATGGCACTTTCTGAGTTTTGTAATATTACACCAATGCATTTGTTTGGTATAGCATTTTATTTCACAAAACTGTATTGAAGTAAATGGGAATTTCATGTTTTGTTCTAATATAGCGCCACCAAGAGGCTCAGTCACACCATTTTTTTATGTGTCCTCAGAGTGAGCCCATACATATGTGTGTCAATTTTGGTGAAAATATCTCAATTCGCTTCGGAGTTATAGACATTTATATAAAAAAACACATAATAAATGACTGACACATGACTTTGATTGGGTTTTACTACCCCTTACTATCAATATTTTCGCATTTGGGCATTGGTGTATTGCTACCGAACTATGTTTCCAAACTTCTGACGGTGGTTTCGTCTTAATCGGACTAGCGGTTTCTAAGATATCGGCAAATGTTTTTTTAAGCGCAAAATCACAACGCTACATAAAACGTGAGGCGAAACCTATCATGTTTGGTATCGTTGGACTCGGCAAGGATTCAGGAGTCTAATGAGACAACTCTTGTGAAAATAAGTCGGCCCCACACCCAGAGTTATAAGCATTTGGAGAAAAAAATTCACCACTAGGTGGCGCTGGTTCGAAACTTCTCACGCTCATTCAGGGCATCGTGCTGATGACACCATACCAAGTTTCGTAACAATCCGTTCATGCATTCTTAAAATACAGCATTTTAGCACAAAATTAAAAATGGCCGATATGGTAAATTTAATATCACACAACTCGGCACGTTGCCCTGAATCTAACGCTTATGATTTTTGGACAAACTGTTCAGAAGTTATAAGCAAAATTTGTCATTTTTCATATCTCCAAATCAGTAGGTGGCGCTGTGCCGAAACACAGCATGTAGCCTCAGGTCATGCTTATGATGACGTACCAAGTTTGGTCTGAATCCGATAAAACGTTACGGAGATACAGCTTTATGTCTGTTTTCGCAGGCACTACGTAAAATTTGTTCTTGGGTTTATCGAAAACGGTTTGACGAATCAACTTGAATTCCATAACTTTTTGTCACCACTGCCTGAAGATGATCTGGTTCAATTTGCGTGCAAATTGGACAAACCGTCTAGGATGAGTTAAAAAAAGTAGCTTTTTGGGAAAATTCTAAATGGCGGACATATTTTTATAACGGAAAATTACGTCATAGGATGCAATCGAATCGTCAAACGCTTTTTGTTGACTGGCCTTACGGTTCAAAAGTTATTAGCATAAATATGAGTGAAACTTTGGACAGGTGGTGGCGCTAGAGGGAATGACTTCAAAATTGGTGTATTTAATGTTGGGACTGTCCTCTATCAGAATGTCAAACCATTACAACTTTCCCGCAATCGGTTCTATGGGCTTCCATAGACTCCCAGTTGGAAGAAGGAAGAAGAATAATAATAATAAGAACACACCTTCGGTGCTTGGCCCCTAATTAACAGGTTTTTGACTATTGTCCTGCAATGACACAACACAATCATTTATAATGTTTGCTTTCTTTTTTATTCTGAATGGTTACTGCAGATCTTCATCATTTGATAAACTATGTAAAACTGTGTTTTCTTACAGTTCCCTTTGCCCAAAAAAAAAAAGACTTGGCATTCCTTCATGCCAGTAACATAAAAGTGTACATGGCATGTAGTGCCTGAAAAACAGTTAGTGGTTCACTGCTTATAGTTTAAGTTAACTGTTTCCCCTCCTGTTCAATATCAGATGATGAATGTGTGTGCCAGGACCTGTAGCTGCGTGTAAAGGAATTCTGGAATTTATGATCTCGAGATCTTTCAACAGACCCCACTGGGCAGTAGCTTTGTTGATGGCAAATAGAATCTCTTGGAAGTAGCGTTATCTCATATACATCTACCTATAGGCTTTTTATCAAGTTTACCTCTTGGAACCCCTAAAGAATAATTCAAAGCAGTGACAGACGTTTGTGGGAGCACAGGTTTGACTTGATTTTTTCTGCACTATGAATGTCCCTCTGGTGTACATTGTGCTGGTTCACGCAGAGAGCAGTTGTTTTGCTAAAACTGCCGTTCATGAGAGCTATGCTGCTTCTTTTGATTGCCATTGTCATGGTATATTGGTATATGGTATATTCTTCTCACTTTCTTTCAAAAGCACTTTAGATAAGGAGAGTGCGCACTTATCCCAGTATTATGTCCTACAAATTTATCCATCACCTTTTTCATGCTTTCTATCCAACCCACTATTTTTTAGCTTTAATCATCAGTACCTCAGATACCAGCATTTTTCACAAGGTTGAAAGAAAAAATTGAGATTTGAGAAAGGACTTGCACACACATGCACAGATGTGTGTAAGCCCAGCACTCTTCTGCATTGTTGACCAGATTAGTCAATTTGACACTTGAGGGGTTTAGCTTTAAAGTTAGTCCTAAAAGCTGTTCCTAAATAGAGATTTTTTCATAAAGTTGTTTTAACATTTTGTCAGCCTGTTAAAGCCTGCATAAAATCACAATTGGACATATTTACGTAGTCATGTGTTGAACAATTAATCTGTGCAGGTTAATTCACAGAAGAAAAAATTGTTCGGTTTCAGAATCTTTAATCAAAACCAAGCCCCGCCCTCTTTTTACTGCATTCATTTCACCGTTTTAAATATATGTTACAAGACTGAAGCAAAGTCCTTTGCAACTTCCAGTTCATGTGGAACTTTAAACTTCTGACTAAGTCATTAGAACCAGTAATATGCAGTATATTTGCCAAGAAAGCTCAAATATTTAATATTTAGTCATGTCCTTTAATGTAAAATTTGATTCAGACCTGCTGCCTCACCTGTAGTTCTTCCCCAAGGTTATGATGTTGGTTCTTGCTCTGTACTGTATCAAATTTTCACAAAAAGGTAACATTCAAGTTTCTTGTGTTTATTTTATTTCCAAAGCATGTAGAATTACCTCTCATCCTCTTATCATACTTAATCCGTAGGAGTGCAATGAAACCCTCTTTTTTTTTTTTTGTAAGTTGCCCTTGTCAGTCAGAGAGCCGGATTAGTAGCTTTTCTTTGTAGGCCTTTATCAACGGTGTTGTATAAACATTACAGTGTAAATGATTCCTGTGAATCTAGAGACAGTTTAAACCAGCCAGTGGGATATTTGTTGGATTCGACAATGTCACTAATTTCTAGTGTTTCTCCTGTCTATGCATACACATATGTATGTGTATATACAGGATCCAAGAATTTTACTACACATTCTAATGGTGAGAGTTGAGAAAATGTATAGACCATAAATATATATATTTTTTTTACTAGTATTTGCATTATTAATGTTGAATACATATAGAAACAACTTATCAAAAGTTTGGGATTAGTAAGATGTTAAGCATAGCAAAAGTTTTTAACATTGATAATAATAAGAACCAAATCAGCATATTAGACGGATTTCTGAAGAATCATGTGACACTGAAGACTGGAGTAATGATGCTGAAATTTCAGCATTTGCCATCACAGGAATAAATGACCTTCTAAAATATATAAAAATAGAAAATAGTCATTTTAAATTGTAATTGTAAATATGTGTGTATTGTGGAATGTGTTTGAAAGTGAATGCTGGAAAAAAGAAAAACTTTGTAATAGTTAGGTTTAACTGCTTTCAATGTAGATAAACATACACCACCATGTTTGAATATGATTAAGACACGCCCTGTCTTACCTTTAGACTTCTATTTACAGCCCGCATCAGCAATATTAACAGAACTGTGATCGTTATCGGCCTCAAAACACTGGAGCCATTTACACTTCTTGTCTCATGCTTCTCATATCCAGACAAAAACCCAGAATAGTTTTTTTTCCCCCTTTCCACACAAATCTTTGACCTTTCTGTATGCCAGTTAAAAATTGCTCAGTTGCGATAGCATTGTTTATATTTGACTTTAATATTCTTATTAGCCCAAAACATACTCCTTGCACACCTCATTAGCAAAAAAAGGTGAGGGAGGAGCCCAGAACTGCTACAAATCAGCAGCCTTGAGAGAGCAGGTGGGCGTTAACAAGCTCATGAAGTGGCCAAACTAACAATAAAAAGACTTGTGTCCCCTGATGTTCTCTTCCACTCTGCCTCCAGACTCATCAGAGCCTGTGCCCTGCTCCAGAAAGAGGGAAAGGGATAGAGAGTGAGCAAAGGATACTGGCAAAAGGGAAGCACCATGGCTGATTCTTCAACGAGCATGAGGCTACGGCTGCCACTGTTGTGCATCATCTTGGAGGTCATCCTCATCATCCTCTTTGGAGCACTGGTGGAGTATGACCATGACACTCATCCCAACCTGTGGAATGAAAACAGAACTTCTCCTAGAAATGATTACGAGAATGAGTTCTACTATCGTTATCCCAGTAAGTGACATATAGAATGGTGTGTAGAGGACTAGTAAGTAGTAGGGCTGGATTTTTATATTCAGCATTCATTTTTGAGAAGATATTTGTGGATCTGATATGATCATGCAATTAGGTAATAATTAAAAAAATAAACAATGTAGATCAATAAATCTATTAAGTTCGCCAGCAGAAACACAGATACGGTGCCTTTTAACTTGATACCTCAGGAATGTGTTTGATTGGGTGAACTGCCTACAGACATTGGCCTAAGTTGTGTTACTTGTGTTTGAGCAGTCTGACTGGTTTTAAGTGAAGCATGTTTACCTTTAAGAATTTGATCTCTTTAAAAGCTTGATTTTGTTTTGTGCTTGGCTTTGTGCAACTGTTGTCAAGTTTCAACTGTAGTTGGATTTCCCATCCACCTCACTTTACTAAACCCAAGTCTCGTCCTTTAATCTCTGCAATTTGCACTAAACTTGCCCTCAGCGCCAGACTTGTGTGAACCACTTAATTACATTTATTGTATTGCATGTTGTGTCTGCGCTTCAAGCCCAGGAGACACCTACATGTGAATTATATACTATGAGTTGCAAAATCATGACATACAGACTTCACTTATCAGTTTTAACAGAATACTTAGGATAAACAAAATTAGGTTGGATAAAGAAAGAAATGGACAAATCCCAGAGCAAAGAACAGTGATTTTGTTGTGTTGTGAAAGACTTCTTGTCTGAACAGTATTTTGTCACTGTCCTTCATCTTTATATATTGAGTTAGTTTAAAAAGACAGAACCACGGGAGTGGCACATAACTACACAACAGGTGTCATATGAGAAACAACTCCATTCAAGGGTGTAGATTAAATCTTTATATATTGTGTGTTAAAATATATTATAATGTTTTATAATAATTTGAGAGGTCTATGAAGATCATTGTTTAATTTTTTTGCTTTTTGAGGATGCAAATTGCCATTGGATCAAGCCATTTCTTGTTTCCAAACCTGTATGCCTTTTTTTCTCTCTGGAATACAAAAAAAAGAAGAGATTTTGAAGAAGTTCCTACAGTGAAAGTTTGGACCCCATTGACTTTTATTGTATGGCCAAATTATTTTCAAAATGTCTCCTTTGTGTTTTACAAAACAAATAAGTCATATACAGGTTTGGAAAGACACAAGTATCATTTTTGGGTGAACTATCCATTAAAAGACTTTTTTGTCCTGCAGCAAACTCAGCTTACACATAGAGCTCAGACTAATTTATGGGCTGCCAAAGAGGAGTGAGTGTGAGAGATATGTGGGACAGTTTGCCTACAGGGGCCGTGCCATCCTCATTGGTGCCCAGGTCAATGGCCAGTTGCTTGGCAACAGTGTAATTGTGTCAAAAGAAGTGAAATGGGTGAATGAATGGCTCTACACAGAAAAGAACACAGGGGTTAATGTTGGGTTCAGCATACCCACAGTGTAAAATCGGCCCTGAATATTGCTGCCAAGTACCCATGTCTTGAAAAACATATCAGTGATCAGTTACAGTCTATGAGAATACTATGAAAAATGTAAAACTATGAGAATGTGAGGGAGAAGAATGGAAAAACAGCTATCTGACTGTGTGTTGTAGGTTTCCAGGACGTTCATGTGATGATCTTTGTGGGCTTCGGATTCCTGATGACATTTCTGCAGAGATATGGATTCAGTAGTGTCGGATTTAACTTTCTCATCGCAGCCTTTTCCCTACAGTGGGCCACACTCATGCAGGGCTTTTTCCACGGCATGCACAATGGCAAGATCCACGTTGGCGTGGAAAGGTAAAACCTTAAACATGCGTTCGTTTGTTGTTACACTCAGTAAACTACATTTTACTGTAAGAGGTTCATCATACTGATGTCAGCGGCAGCAGCTCACAAAGATCTATTTGTCAGTGAAGATGAGAGATTTGCAACAATAGTCTAATCACTTCATCTCAGCAAAGGGGTGATGCACAGAAAGATGACAGCTAAAATTTCTTTAACTTTAAGCTTCCAGGTTTCTTATCCTTCATGTTTTGATTGCATATTTGCTGCTGTGGCCTTACGTCTGTATATTGGATTACAGCTGAACACAGCGCCACTGAGTGGATGTGGTAGTTTAGCAGCTGACTTTGCAGCCTCTAACACACAGGCACATGCACATTTATATTTTCTCACAGTGAATATGTTTCTTCCGCAGCATGATAAATGCAGACTTCTGCACTGGTGCTGTGCTGATCTCTTTTGGTGCCGTTTTGGGGAAGACCAGTCCTGTGCAGCTACTTGTTATGGCCATTTTTGAGGTGACATTGTTTGCCGTCAATGAGTTCATCCTGCTTTCTATCCTTGGGGTGAGTACAGAAACACAACAAATTTAATTTTCAAATTTTGTTAATTGTTATTAAATTGTAATTTTCACATGAATAACATTAATTTTCCAAACACTGGACACATGTTTTATAGGGATGCACCATTGTTAAAATTTTGGCTGATAATGATAAACTGATAATTAATTTAATTTCATGGCTGATAATTGATAAATGGCGATATTAAAATACTATACGGATTTGTTTAAATAAATTGTTTTAAATGCTTCAAATGCATTTAGGCATTACAGCATTACAGTACAGTAGTTTGAAAACTGATAAAGATTACATTTAAAGTTAATCTAAATGTAAAAAAAGAGAAAATTAACATGCAATTAACAACCTAATATCGATAACCAAAATGGTACCAATATATTGTGCTTCTCTAATGTTTGATACATGCTTAATAAAAAAAATCCATGGTACTGGATTAATTACTGATAAATTGTTATCAATTTAAATGTCAATGGTATTTATAGGCCAATGACGCTGGAGGATCCATGACCATTCATACATTTGGTGCATACTTTGGCTTGATGGTGACCCGTGTCCTGTACAGACCAAACCTGAGCAAGAGCCAACACAGAAACTCGTCTGTCTACCACTCTGACCTCTTTGCCATGATCGGTGAGTCACTTGAATAGTTTACACGCCTACAAAATTCTGGCCTGTGGTCATCCAGGGCTCTTGGAGCCACTAAAGCTTTGGCTCTGCTCAGGTACCATCTATCTGTGGATGTTCTGGCCCAGCTTCAACTCAGCCATTACACACCATGGGGACCCCCAGCACAGAACCGCCATGAACACTTACTACTCTCTGGCCGCCTGCACACTGTCTACATTCGCTTTCTCCGCCCTCGTCAACCCAGAAGGCAAATTGGACATGGTGAGCATCCCCTTTTGGCCATCTTTGATATTACATTACAAACTTCAAGATTACAAACTCACACAAGCTTCTGTCTTTTTCAGGTGCACATTCAGAATGCCGCACTGGCTGGTGGTGTTGCTGTGGGAACAGCTGGAGAGATGATGCTGACTCCATTTGGCTCTATGATCGTAGGATTCCTTGCTGGAACTATTTCAGTCCTGGGATACAAATACCTCACGGTTAGTAGCACACACAACTGTAAACACCCACACCAAACCTCAGTATCTCATTGGTTGCTCTATTATGCTCTTTTAGCCGGTTTTGGAATCGAAACTGAACATTCAGGACACTTGTGGCATTCATAACCTGCATGGAATGCCAGGAATTCTGGGAGCTGTGGTGGGTGCGGTCACTGCTGCCCTAGCATCCCCAGAAGTATATGGAAACGGGTAAGTCAGTAGTTGATATGTAATTATTTGCATGAATAATGATTTGTGATTGTCTTAATGACAATTAATGATAATTAAAGGATTAGTTCCTTTCAGAATAGAAATGTCCTGATAATTTACTCACCCCCACGTCATCCAAGATACTCATGTCTTTCGAGTCGAAAAGAAATGAAGGTTTTTGAGGAAAACATTCCAGGATTTTTCTCCATATAGTGGACTTCAACGGGAACCAATGGGTTGAAGGTCCAAATTGCAGTTTCAATGCAGCTTCAAAGGTCTCTACACGATCCCAGTAGAGAATAAGGGTCTTATCTAGCGAAACAATCTGTCATTTTCTGAAAAAACAAACAAACATTTATATACTTTTTAACCACAAATGCTCGTCTTGCACTTGCTGTGATGTGCCACACATTACGTTATCACACTGAAAGGTCACGCGCAACAGAGGCGGACGTACCAACCTAGTGTTTACAAAGCGAACGTGCAAAGACTAAGTCAAACGCCCTTTACAAAAAAATTTCAACGTGATTACGTAATGCGTGAAGTCGTGGATGTGCAAGACGTGCATTTGTGGTTAAAAAGTATCTATACAAAGTTCTGGCATGAAACTATAGATGGCGCAGGGCTGATATGTCCTTTAACACACGTGTTCATAATCACATCGTTATCTATAGGGGCGCAGCTGATTTGTTCCTGTCGTATAAGTAGCCAATGAGCTCTCTGCTCATCCTCTGAATTTCAACATCTAAGATAAGTGCATGGGGTTTCATGCTATATCATTATGCGTTTTTGTGTAGTCTCCTTCATCAATTCCTTATGAACTAACCATTCACAAGGTTTACATCACGTGTCATGTCAACAGTCCTGATTTAATGCTTAGAGTGAATTACTAGCATTAGCAGCTAGATAATAGCAGGCAATGTAAGGATACAGAGAAAGCTTTGCTGAATTATTTAAAGTGAAATAGGCTTTTGTTTGTATTCCCATATCTAACAGAGCGACAGCAATTCCTAGTATTTGTACAGCAGCAATATGTATAACAAAGCAGATTTCAATGTTAGCAAATATCAACAGCAATAGAAAATAAGCAGACGTTGCGGTTAAGTAGACACTATGTCTTTGCTAATTTGAGTCCATGTGTCAGCTAATGAGTTGATCATGAAATGTAAACATTACCATGATTTAAAATCCAAAACAATGTATTCACCTTATTTACATATGAAGTATGCAAGCAGCTGCATTTTCAGCAGAATTGTATTTGGGCATGTACTATTTCATAACTACAGGACGAACAGCGATGGATGCTAATGTCGGATACCTTTTTGTTATAGACAGCACTGCTCACTCGTAGAATGATAATTGTCATTTCGTGCCAAGGCAGTTTCCATGTATTTCTCAAATGAAAAGCAAGAGCACCACAGTGATGCTGTATCACTTTGGCAAACGTTCCACCGGGTATGTGTGTGTGCGCGCCGGAGAACGTTAGTCATTTACATTTTGCGTTTTGCAGCGGTGGGCGTTTCGATCACGGACATGTCATTGATCATGAGTGGTCCCAATCAGAGGTGTTTATTATCAGTCAGAATCACTCACTGCTTAGAACGCAGAGGTATTTGCTTAACAACAGGAGTGTAAATAGGAGACTCGTTGCAGTTTGGACTGCTCATTGATGTAGCAGCACTTTCTGAGATCGCTACAGGCTGAGATGAGCGAGCAGTTTTGCACGTTCTTGCTGCAAATGTCATTGAATAAGTGTTGGATGACATGGGGGTGAGTAAATTGTCAGGAAATAAAATTCTGAAGGGAACTAATCCTTTAACATTATCTTTAGTTTAATTGCTTAGTAACAATGTGCAATTTTCTTCTTATTATTATTGCTGTATTCTTTATATATAACGTATTGTTATATTACATTTTACTTAATAAGGTAAATATTTTGCAACATGTTGCATACATGTGTCATTGCCGAAAATATTGCCGACCTCATTCTTTGTGAGAACAGACACTGTATCTAATCTTACACAGATTGCAAAGAGTTTTCGGTGATGTTGAAGCTGGAAAATGGAAGCCTGAATCTAAGGGAGGGTTTCAGGCTATCTCCCTGGCCGTCACACTGGGAATGGCTCTGTTTGGTGGTCTAGTTACAGGTGGGTGTACAGTTGAAAAGTGTGGTGAGTGCATGCATGTCTGCCTGTTGGTTTCTTCCTGAACCGTGCAGTTCGATGCAGGTCATTGTTATACGGACATACACTTTTTGCCGTGATGTAGAGAAATGACACAGTTATAACATCACATCTGAAATGTAGGAGAGGTATTATTTAAAAGAAATAACCGCTGTGAATCGTCTTGCACAAGTCGTGCTTGCGAAGGTGGTTCAGGCCTATCAGCTTGTTTTTCTTAACTGTCATTATCGCACTCGGGCTCGAACTGAAGTGGCAAAACTGACGCCATAGTACAGCAGTTCTATAGCCTTGTAGCCTCAGCAAGCCTCGGGACTCTCTGATTATGGTAAGGGGCGTTACATTTCCGACACACACTCTAAGGAGTAGATCAATCACAACGGACTGGAGCCAGCTGACCAATCAGAACAGACTGCGCATTTTGGAGAGCGGGTTCTAAAGAAACTGAATCTACTGAGTCTTCAGACAAAGGTTGAACACAGGTGCTGCAACAATTTAAATGATACATTTGAATGGCAATGAGATTTTTGAACATTAAAATTAAATCATGTAAACCTATTCTAGTAGACTTCCTAAAAAAATGTATGAATCTGTAAATAAGCATAAAAAATAATTCACATTTTATATTTGCATAGACGCCACTGCACATCGTCAGTGATAGTTTGCGCAACACACTGAAAAAGAAATATAAACAATACAAACATGTATAGAGCTGAAAATTTAAATATTTTCAAAATCTAACACTTTAGCTGTTACATGTTTGTCGATTCACTTTAAAATGTGAATGTAAAGAATTTAATATGGACATGTAACAACAATAATAAATAATAACAACAATAATAAAATCATTATATATAACTATAATATATATATATGTATATATTAAGTTAAAAACAGTGTAAATGGAACTTGGACTAAAAATATACTAAAAACATGGAATATAAACTGAAATGGAAAATATTTCCCCCCTGCAGCCAATATTTTTTTTAACCCTTAAAACTAATCTTTGATAATCAAAATGACAAAAAAAAAAAAATCCTGTGAAAATAATTGGTTGGAATTAAATATTGGTTTAATTCCACCATATGTGTGTTGAACCAGAGAATGACTCAGAAGAAGAGGAAAAGTGAATTATACAGGCTTGTCTACAAGTCGATGTATCAGAATGGGAATGCATTTATCTATCGCTCTCTACACTGTCGGACACATAACGGTCGTTGATATGATTAGCCTTTGGCTTGACTGTTATCAAACAGCTAATAATGTGTTGCTAATGTTACACAAACCATATTCCCATTCGATCTCAGAGTCAGACAACTGCCTTCTAAAAATCAGCATCCATAGACATGTTTTCAACCCCTCCCTACACGTTAACGTGACTGGTTACAAAGTAGTTTTTGATGTCAGAAACACTGGCGATTTCATGTATGAATATCATACATACAACTGCAGTGTATGAATAAATAACTGCTTGAAGTATAAGTGTATGAAGCTAACATCGTGTCTACACCCCTATTTGTTCTTAGTGTCAAAAGTAGCGTGAACGCTTTGAATACGTGGGAAATGGAATGGGGCATAGGTTTATTGTCGGAGATTAGTTGTGTTGTTTTGTTTTGTGTTGTGTTGTGTTGTGTTGTGTTGTGCCACATCCAGAGTAGACAGCGTCACGATTATAATGGGTTCTGTTTGCTTTTATCTCGTCGCACCGCTCGCATCTGGTGTAGACACTGTTACACTGTAAGTCAATTTAAAATAGACAATTAAATAGTTAAATCCCAGTTAGTTGTATGAAAATGAATCTGTATATTGTTCCTTGTGCATACATGTGTGTACAGTATATTTTGTAATAGGAATATGTGTGTGCATTTCTCAGGGTTCATATTGAAGCTGCCAATCTACGGTGCTCCTCCGGATACTCACTGCTTTGAGGATGGACTCTACTGGGAGGTGAAGACTTTCTGATATCATTTTTGTATGCTATATTGTGTTTTAAACAAAGATTCCTTGACTGAGTGCAATTATTAGGCATTAGTGCAGTAATGGATTGTCATTATTGGGACATATTAAAACTATTGAGTGGAACAACTGATGTCCAATATGCAGAGACAGTATCTTAAACAAGACTTGCTTTGTGCTGTAATGAAATGTCTGTTTCAGGTGCCGGGGGAGGAGGAAGGTCACAGTGATCTTCACGAAGTGGCCACACCAAACGAAGTGGAAAAACTCAACAGCTAAATGACCTGCTTTCACCTGTTTGCATTTGTTCAGCTGCCACCTGTGATGTTCTCTGCAGGTGCAATTTATTTTACTGACTTAAAATAAAACAACAAACTTTGTTCCATTATTTTTTATCATAATATGTTGTTATATAAGATTATTATTAGCCCAGTTTACCCGAGGAACAATGGGAATGTATAAGTTTAAACGTATTATGTTACTCTGAGGCAACATACCTGTGATTCCTTATAACACCACTAGATGGTGTTGCAGCGCTGCGAATGGCTCCACAGCGCCGCGACAGGGGACAAGCTGATTATTCGCATGATTAGCTCTTAGAAATATTTGTTATATAAGAAAGCTCACTGTAAAATGCAATATATGCTTTCTCTTTATTTTAATATATTTTCAAAAACAAGGAGAATCTGCAAAGGGATGATTGTGGGAAATGTTTTGTATTCGTTTGTTGTCATTTTTATTTCCCCAGAAAATGAATTTGAAAAATATGAATCATAAACAGCTGGAATATTTCAAGTTTTTTTTTTTTTTTTTGACATTTTATTTCAGATAACTATTGTTTTCTGGATTATTTGTTTCACACACATATTAGAAACACTGTGAATATGGGACACTGATGAACATGTTTTAATGAGAAAATTGCTAAAATTTGGAGGGGGAAAATGTATATAGTTATACGTTTATCTGTTTTAAGGCAAAAAATTAATTAGAGGACAAATACTTTTTTTTCTTTACATGGATTATTTCTATCCAGCATAATTTGCGTTTGAACATCAAATTCTGTATGGAATGACATTTAAATAAATTGTTTAAAAGTCATGTTTTAAATGAATTGTTATCCCTCGAAGGTGTGCGTGTGTGAGTGTGTGGGAGATAATTACACTGTATAGCCTATGTTTTTCGAGACGGGAATGTCTCTGTGGTTTTGGCAAAGTCACGCGGACATTAATTTTACATTCAGCTCAAAGATAAACAATGACGTCAAATCTCGCTAATTCCAAGTGAAAGCGCCGTTTAAATCGAAATGGCGCCTATAGCCTACAATCACTGCGGAAAGGGTTAACGAAGAGTCCAGATGGCCTCCGTCGCGTAATTAGCACAGTTTCACTTTCTGGGATCAAACGGAGAAGAGAAAGTGGGGGTCTTATTTTGATAGCACGTTATTAGGAGCGCCTGGAGCTCGCGGGCTGTGCGAGGAGCAGCTCTGCGCCCCTTTTCATTCGCGCAGAGCGTCTTTTACAGAGACGTGAACCAGCGCCAAGGTCTTTTCCCAGGCCTCAGACAGGTGGACAGCTGGGATGTGAATAGGCGCTGAGGCTGAAGTGCTTAATTGCGCTTTATAATCACCAAAAATGAAGAATTCTAACTGCACGTAATATGCTATTTACATACTTGATTTGTTTGTGTTTTGTTTGAAAACGAGATTTAAAGGTTCCATAATGAAACTACTGGAGGTTGAAGTCCACGTGATCGTCTTTGATTAAAAACTAGCGGCATCAAGCTAATTGTATATAACAATTTTAATCAGGGAAACTGGTTTAGCTATGTTTTCTTTCTTTTCTTTTTTTAAACAAAACCTAAAAAATATCCAACGATCTGTATGTTCATTAGGTGTTAATGGCCCCGCAACATTATGAGAACATTGGATTATGGTTACACAAAATCTAAAGAACCTTAAAAAAAGATTCCTATAAAAAGCAATCAAAATGGGAACCATATATGCAAATGTTTTTTTTTTTTTTTTTTTTTTTTTTTGGTATTTATCTTTCAGCAAAACCAGAATCAGAAACCAGTTCATTTGAGAGTTTATCCATTTTCTCCTGTCTCTAAGTGGGTCAGTGGGACTGTGTGCCGAGGGGAAAGTCCTGTGTGTGCTCTGAAAGCCGGTCTGTATGGGGAGAGTGCCTGTCTTTAGCTCACATTAACAGGATTACAGGCGGGCTGTGTTCAGGGGCCATGGTCCCTTTCAACCGCAGGCCTCCCTCTGATCAGTGCTCACACAAACAGCACAACGAGAAAAATACAGAGAGAGAGAGCTAGTGGATTACAAATTAAATGAAGCAATACCTTGCATATATTTATTTGACATTTCTTCAAAGATAAGAGATATTTTGTCTAATTGAGGAATTTTTCCAGTTACAATATGCTCTCCCTAACGTTTTTGATTGCACGGTTTATGGAACAATAAGGCTGCTAAAATCACACACTATGGGGCTTTAACAAAGCCCGTTGAGGTCAGGAAGTTTCCTGTCAGCAGAAATTGGTGCTTAGGTTTTTCTTATGTAAGGTTCCCATGTTTTTCGCTTATAGGCTTGTGAAGGTGTTTGGATCTGAATGGAAAAGAGCACAGTGGAGCTCACACCTGCTTCCTCCAAGGGCAGCAAAGTTCAAGAGGTTCATTAAGCGGAGAGCAGAACAAGAAAAAAATGAACAACAAAGCCGTGAGAAAAGAAATACCAACTTAGGAGGCGGTCAGTGGTGATTTTCATCATTAAGAGCAAAAACTGGGCAGAAATATATTCACAACTCGGATGAAAACACACACAAAAAAATAGCTGGATGTCTTCAATCCCACAAAACTGACTTTAAACTCATATTTGTTTGATGATTAAGGGATTTTTGCTCTTGCAAGCCCTCCCTCAGGGCCCATTACATTCAAAGGAACACAATAAAAGCCCTGACAGCATCCTTAGGGAGAGAGGGTGGCTGGACACAGAGGGGACAAAAGCCCTTTACCGACCCCCTCGCGATCCCCCCTTGGCCAAGCACATACACACGCATGCTTGACATTGTGGGAGGCGTGAACCTTGAGGTCAGAGGTCAATTTGGGTCAAGTGGGGTGAAGCCATCATAGAGTCTTAATTGAGATGGTGCTGTTGAATGAGGACGTGACAGTGGAGAGGCTCTGTCTAGATAAGCTGACGGAGTGGGTCACTTAAAGCTTAAATGAAGACTTCGATAGACATGGCCATGACAAGGAAAATCAGTAAATCTTGACATGTGATTGAGAAATTTAACTTAAATGATTTTTACAGTTGTTTACAGTGGATCATTTACTTTTAGATTTTTTAAATACCTTTTACGCACTCAACAATAGGAAACATGCCTTTAGCAAATACTTGAAACTGTTTGTTTGAGTGTATATCTCTCTCTATATATATACTGTATATATATATATTCCAAGGGATAAATATTTAAATTATAAATGTTACATATTTTAAATATTAAATTATTTATTTCTGTATTAAATTAAATCTTGTAAAACATTTTCTAGACAGCGATTTAAATCTTAGGCAGATTCAAGTAGAATATCAAATATCAGCCAATAATAATATATATATAAAAAAACATTTATCATGGATATGGTGCCGATATGAACTTTTCAGTCACATGTCAACTCTAATCACTGTGATATTAGCTCATGGAATGGTAGATTATCAGTACAGTGTCAGGCATCAAACACATATTTTCTAAATTAATAAATAAAGACAAAGTAGCAGCTATTTCAAGTTCAGAAGATTTTGGTTTATTCATTTGGAGATGATTCATTTGGGAATGGGGGGAGGCAGAGAGGGAGAGCCGAGAAATGCTGTGACTGTGGGTTTTGCAACAAGAACTAATTCTCTTCTATTTACTCCTTTCCTCTACATCCCTTAAGCAAATTCAGTCAATGCTGTTTTATCAGATGCCAATTTGCATGATGGCAACAAGCCACAACAGACTTGCAGCTGTACCACACACACACACACACATGTAGGCTACACACAAACATAGCCTACCACCTTAAAAAAACACAACCCCAAGTAAAAACACAAATATAGAAATAAACACACTTTAGACACACAAAACGTCACAGAGTGAATGTCTTAAACACCAGCAAATCAGTCTCTCCTCTCGCTTTGCTCTCTCTTCACACCCCCTCCGCACCTTCTCATCGTAATTAAAACAGGAGGTTTCTCCACAATGCTCTTTTGTCTTAGTGCAGCACGGTGAGAGAAAGGAGTCCGGTGGCTGAATATTAATGAGGCGGGGTGTCCGTGGATAGGCTGTATGAGCAGTAGAAGAAGAAGACAACAATGGTACTATATTTCTCCTCCTACGCTTGTGGAAGGATACATCATGTGCCAAAACACCTCCGGCCACTCAGGGTTGCCAGCGGTGGGGAAATGAGCACTATGCATTGAGAAAATGAGGTATAACTAGGGTGCTGGTGTGTATTATACTCGGGTTAGACTAGTGAAAATGCAGTGAAGTGTGCAGTGAAGGATTGCGTGGCCTCTTATAGCCACTAGGTGGAGCTGAGTGAGCTTTGAGAGAGCGGTGCTTGTCTCTACAGTAGGCTACCTGAATGAGCTTCATTGTTTAGCTGCCATAAACAGATCTACAGATCGATACACATGCCTTGTTCTCTGTTTTAAATTTAGTATAGGCCAATATGACGGTGCTGTGCTGTTTTTTTTCCCAGCATTTTTGAAAACGCTTTGTTTTCATAGGTAGGCTACACTCAAGTGAACATGTGAAGGCCAAGCATGGTAACCCATACTTAGAACTTGTCCTCTGCATTTAACCAAGTTTCAAGTTAGAGTAAACACATTAGGAGTAGCACACACACACACACACACACACACACACACACACACACACACACACACACACACACACACACACACACACACACACACACACACACACACACACACACCAGGAGGATTGGTGCCTTGCTCAAGGTCACCTCAGTCATTTCCTGACTGTATCAAACCCACAACTTTAAGGTAACCAGTCTGACTCTCTAACCATTAGGCAATGACTGCCCCATATAACTTAGATACATTTTTGTTCTTATAGGCCTACTGTATAAATGCATAGGCCTATGTGTCCAATGGCAGTGTTCACGATAAATAAAAGGACAATCTTTAAAATATCTGGTTTAAAACGTGACAAGTTCAGCAAAATATATTCGGTTTCATAGGGATTTGAAAAACGTTTACCAGTTTCAACAAACGTTTCAATTAAATCACTCTAATATGCCATAGTATGTCATGTGGTGTAACCTTTTTCTTACATCTTCAATACATGTGAGCGTACGCATCTTTATTTTCTTTTTTCTTTCTCTATGGCGTTGTAAGCGCCATGCATACTACTGGTTGAGCTACGTTAATTTATAAATATCATTAATTATTAAATAGCTATTCAAAAGTTTAAAATGAATATTTTTGAATAAATAGATCCAGACAATGTGCATATCATGTAAAACCAGTTCCTTCAAAGAAACACACACCTCCAACAATGCTTTGTCTAATAGACATGAATGCAATAAGTATGCAGGGACCAAATCACAAACGCAACCACACCGTCGCACAATGCCGTGAAATTGTTTCTTTTTAGCTTTTACGCGCTCAAGAGAAACACACACACAAACTTGCGAGCATACTTTTAGTGTTGCCATGCACATCTCTCACACACACAGTTTCTCACACTGCTACTTCCTGAGGAGACATTTTTAAAGCTAAGAGGTTGGATGTCTATCTTTGGCTCTCAGTTCTAAGCGCCCTGTGTGAGTGTGTGAGGGGCCTGTATATGAGCAAACTGCCGCCTACTCCGGCCATGACCCACAATTCCTCACAATGCCCCCATTCTCTGGACTGAAAGGCTCCATCAGCCGCAGGGGCCAGCTCTCTGGAGGGGATACGACGCCTCCCAGGATGGCATACAGAGACGGGCATCGCTGCCAGGAAACCATGGGCCTGGCGGAAAGAGCCAGCAAAGGCGATGATGAGAGAAAGAGAGAGAGAGAGCGCTGAGAAGGCCGGCGAGCAGAGAGATAGAAGGATGTGCTTGCCAAGAGATGCCAAGCGTTTTGTATATGCCAGTGCCACTCAAGCCTCATTAGCCAGACTCTTTGTGCCACACTGCTCTCTGCTGTGAAGGGATGTGCAACTCGCTTGCCCTGACAGAAGCATCGGATAGACCTGGAAGTGAGACTGAAATATTGCCGTCACTTTATTTTGATCATTTTTTTATTAAATATAAAATGAATAAATTTGATAAAATTTAGAATTTAGATGTTAAAATTTAGTAGTGTTTTTTAAGCACATTTTATTTGACATGCATTCAAGCAGTAGTGCAAAATGATTTGTGCTATTTTTTAAATGTAAAAATAATTCTGCAAAGACACATCTTATTTGACCAATCAAGCACTAGTGTTATTAGTGTTATTTATTTATTTATAAAAAAAAAAAAAAATTGTGCCAGGCACATTTTATTTGACCATTCAAGCACCAGTGTTCATTTTAATTAAAAAATAATAATAAAATTCAGAGAGCCACATTGTATTTGTACATAGTCTTTTAGATGATTCTTTTGAACCGACATGTGGTGTTTCTTTTGAATATAAATTGAATTTGAAAAAAAAAAGACATGTTATTTAGCTTAGAGTTTTTAGCTCTTTAATTTCAAGATGCATTTCTGCAAAAGACTCCAGTAAACAAACAACCCTGGTGGTTAGCCATGAGCGTGCACACACATCCCATCACAGGTCAGCCTTATCAAAGAGCCTAGGGGCCGTTAGGGGCATTGAAGGGGCAGGACAGCCTGGCAGGGGGGTAGATGGGGTCCAGGTGGGGCATTAATCTTGGGGAGGATTAATCTAATAATCTAGTGATCCAATGATGAATCAAACTTCAGTGCTTGGTCTGAATCTCTGCAGCTCCAATTAACTCCAAGGGAGGGAGAGACTGATGGACAAGTCTATTATAGGCATCTGAGAGACACTGTGAAAACTGAAAGAAATCAAAGGAAAAGTGTTCGGGAGAATTACGCCCACGCCGAGTGAATACATAGAACATGCATGACTGGCTCAATTGTGCCCTTTTAACATTTTCCTCTAAAACCCCAAATCGCAAGGATATAATATATCGCAAATGACAGCATGGTGGGGAGCAGTTTATGTGTCTTCGCCAATCCCAAGGCAAGCATTGGCGATTACATGAAAAACACAAATGGGCAGTTGAAAAAAAGTTTTGGAATTAAAGAGTAATTAAATTGAATTAAATTTACACAGTTTATCTCTCTCTCTGAAAGGCATTACATGTGCACAAAGATTAAAATGCTTTCTTTAACATGAATCAAGCTAGTTTGATGACCAAATCTGTTTTCCCTGACTTTCGCTTGCTCAGCACAGTGACAATAATTGTGGGAAATCCTGCTGGGTCTTTTATTTTAATCTAACGAAACAAGCTATGCTTGTTACTGGCATAATGGCAACTCTGGATCATATTTTTAAGCTTTATCAACAATAATCATATATTAAAAAAATATTCAAACATACAAGCTAATAAATCCAGGAAAATAAAAGAGAAATCCATTCCTTAAGCTTGAAAAGTGCAAAGCCAGTGGATCAATTGAACATTATCAGATTTGCATTTTCGATGTTAATATTGCTAAAACGAGCTGCTCAAATAACATTGCATGGCTGGCATTGACCGTTGTTGAAGAGTAGGCCATCAGCCTTTAGAGCCATATGTTAGAGGAGAGGACCCTGTCCCTGACCTCTGACCTCCGGCTAATTGGAGGCTTGACCCTGTTAGACAAGGACAAGCAGGTCACAAGGATAGTGGGGCGTGCTACGGGAGGAATATGCCCCGAGGGAACACCCTAGGGACACTTCCTTATGTTTAACATCCACCTTATGACTGATTAAGGATATGTCCATCCCACTGTGAGGTTAAACCAACATTCATCAGTTCATTCATCGCTGCCCTAAAGCCATTCATGTGAATCAGCTATGGTATATTATAAACTTCCCTGCTTAAACTAACACAACCATTATTTGATAATGATCACAAACAATACATCTTCATGCTACAGAACAAAAATGTTTTCAACCCAAAATATCAAAAGATTCCGAGGCTTTTCCTAGTGAAAATAAATGCTTTAATGGACTAGCAATTCAGATTAAGGTTTTTATTTTCTTTAATTAAAATGCATCCCCTGTTTGCCATATAATTAAAAATAAACAATCCAAATCTTTACGTTTCTTTCAGAACAGTTCTAGTTTATGAAGCCTTTCTATCTTCCTTTGTGTCTCTATGTCATAATTAATGTTTTCATAAGTATAACAACATCTTTGTTTCCATCTTCCATTTAGGCCTACTTCATTTTATGAGTTCCCAGATTTTCAAATAAGTTCTCACCATCATCAGTAATGAATTCTAAAGTGGCTGCAAAATTAAAGTGCCACTAAAAAATGTAATATTTTTTATTTCTCGGAAGGTTTTTGTTGTTGTAATAGTCTACATCATTACACACAACAGTAGCCTACAAACGTAACGGTACCTCTCACAGCCTCGTTTTCATTGGCGACATTTTTTAATATGGCGTCTGCCGTGGACAAGGTAAGTTAGGCCTGCGCACTTTTCACGAACAGCCGTTGTGATGGAATTATGATGAGTTTTCTCTGTGACCAGTCGGAAACAGTGAATATTTAATCGTGAGTGTTCATGATCCTGTGATGTGTAATGCAAGTGGCACGCTATATAATTGCTAAGCTTGTTATTTGGGCCTCTCGTGCGCTCTCCGCTCCCAGCTGCCAGTGAGCAGCACCGCTTCAGATTCTTTTCACTAGTTTAAGGGATGAGAAAAACAAAATGCCATTGGCAGCTGTTTGTTTATGGTTTCCCACGACTCCATGCCAATTACCTCTCGTCCCTTCTTCGGTCGCTTGTCGTCTCTCATTAGCCACCCTTCGGTTGACACGAACCCCAGGAAAAAGTGTATAGGCGCGAGCCCACGCTTAAGCGTTGTGTATCATCTATCCATTTTCACTTCTCTGGCAAATGTTCCCTTTGCTTTGTAATACAGCGTTGCTTCACTTATAAAACCTAACTCTGCTCCAGGCCTGGCTTTGACGCAACATAACGCTACAAACATTAAGGTTCTTCGCTGCATGTAAGGTTCTGTTACATTCAAAGGTCTTTAGATCTGCACATTGGTTCTTTAAAACTAGTAACGTTAGCCTAGTCTACAGTACAGGTGGTTTTCTAAATAGCGCAAAAGTTAATTGTGCTACTTAAAGTTATCCTATGGCATCAAGCTGTAAGAACAATTTTGTGCTGTTAATTTTTAAGAATGTGTAGATTAGTCTATTTGTAGTTTTCAGGTCAGAGTTATGTAGCCTATAATGTCCTCTTTTTGCCTGCATTTTACAGTATGTAGTCTTCCTATATTCCTCACTTTAAATGTGTTACTGCTCGTGTAAAATTAACAAACATGAAATTAAAGCGATCTAATCGTTTGTCCTGAATAAATGGGGCTCTTTTATAAAATTATCAATGCGCAATTCATCTGTATGAATTTAAGTGGCCCCCATGCATCATAACTGCATGTGAGATTTTCCTTTTATGTAGCCTATTCAGTTTTTGATGCAACAGAATTGTACAAAAACTTTTTGTTTTAGTGGCATTTTCTTGATAGCTGTAACAAATTTGCCATCATCCTACATAATTCGATGTCTCGTTAAAAATTAAGCAACTTGGTTTATTTCACGAAATTTTACAAAGCTAAATAGATGAAGTACAAAAAGGTACCGATATGACCAGCTGGTTACAGTTTGCATTCAAACGAAAATAATCAATCAGTATAATTAATTTAACATTTGAAAAATCTTAACTTGCTGTGTAGCCTGATCATAGCCTATTTGTTCTTTTTAATGGTATAAAACGTTTGTACATTTGTAGCTCCACAGCTAAAGTAGGCCTAAATGAACAGACATTCACAAATAATAATTTATCTGGCATACAAAGGCCATCCAACTGCAACGAATATTATAACGAAAATATGCCTTTAAATTGATATTTACGTTTCAGTCACTCGGAAATGAGTCTGCATCCCCCTCCCAATCACAAACCTTATTTGCGTTTAGAAAATCACTGGGTTTATTTGCCTCACTCTGATTGGCTGGAACGAATATCAGCGGGTCCGTGAATGATCTCATTGCCTTCATTTACTATTTTCCGGTTTTTAATTGGGTCTCGCAGTGTATAGAATGCGCAGAGGCGCAGTAAACAAAAGGCGCTTTACTTTGATGCGAGGGAAACTGTGAGAACTGGTAGCCTGTGTTTTAATCCCGTTGACCCTGTGTGTTGTTAATTGAGGCTGACGTCACATAATTCCTCGGTGGAGAAAAATTAAGATGCGCGCGCACTAATGAGGGCGCCTCTCTCTCAATACAGGCATGATGAAGTTCCACACCGTGAACCGTATGGCCACGCAATTGTATCTAAAATCAAAAGAACGAAAAAAAAAAATTCTGAAAAAACGAAAAATAAAGGAAGTGGTTTAATTGGGTTGATGTATTAGGGTGTATTATAGCTTTCAAGAGCTGCGGTGTTTTATTTCTACGTAATATAAAAATCACGTATTTACATAAAATACGTTTTATAATTTATTCATATTTTTATATTTATATTTAAGGCTATTTAGTTTAATTCTTAGCATGCCATGGGTCTATTGCTTCCAATCCTTCCCTGAATAAGAGTGCTTATTATTATTATTAGCCTATTTATTATCTATTAATTATTATTAGCCTATGTAGCCTATTTATTTGCTCTGTATTTTCAACATTAAACAAATGCACAACGATTTAATGATGCACCTAAGCCCAATTTATTATTATAGCATATAATAGGCCTATAGATAGTAGCCTAATATAGCCAATAGAAATAGACAAATGCACTGAGAATGGGCTGATGCCGTCTAACAGTACATATAAACGGTTAGTGTCTGCGTTGCTTTCACGCAATTATTTATTTATTTACAGGTCTAATTGGCTTGTAGAATATTTATGATATAGCCTATCCGTGTCCCATAGATGGTGGTCTATGGCAGTTTTCGCCATTCAGTGATGGAGGCAAACCGATCAGTGTCTGTTCCGATCACTCACTGTTATGTGTCACTTCTATAAGTTATTGTCCGCCAAGTTGGTGGTATTAACCCGTTCATCCCCGCGCGTTGCTATCACGGTTGCTACAGAGAGAAACCAGTCAGGCTTTGTGATTTCCCAGACACACCCTGCGGCTGCGCGCGGATTCGCTTCATTACAATTTCACGGATTGTCACGTCGATGACAGCGTCTGAACCCTTCGTTGATCGTGAAGTTATGTGAACTGTTTCTTTGAATGTATCCCAACTACACGTTTAACAGCTGTAATTAAGCTCGTTATTCAAATGATAGGTAACACTTTATTTTACAGTGTCCTTCTTACATATGTCACATGTACTTACCATAGTAATAACACTAACTGTAAATGATGCATAATTACATGCAACTAACCCTCAACCAAATCCTAATCCTAATGAGGTACGTAGTTGCTTAATATTACTCAGTACTTAAATATGTAATTACACTGTAACAATGACACCTTAAAATAAAGTGTAACCAAATTATATATAGTCTATGTTTGTTTTACTTTAGAAAACGACAGTGGGGTAATACAAATGTGAGGGAATTAGAGAAGTGTGAGGTTTGAGTTTCCAAACAGTTTCTTAGCTATTAAAGCTTAGTTGGCACACAGTTTAGGCTAATGGATTTCTTTCTTTTTCTAGAAGTTGGCTCCAAATCAGCAAAATTCTCTCTCTCTCTCTCTCTCTCTCTCTCTCTCTCTCTCTCTCTCTCTCTCTCTCTCTCTCTCTCTCTCTCTCTCTCTCTCTCACTCTCTCTCTCTCTCTCTCTCTCTCTCTCTCTCTCTCTCTCTCTCTCTCTCACACACACACACACACACACACACACACATACACACACATATATATATATATATATATATATATATATATATATAGTTTATAAATACTGTAACTGAACCCAAATTCTAACCCTAACAGAAAACTTTATTCTTTCTTTGTTTTTACAAATGTAAACATCCCTAAAAGGAGGTTTTGAGTAGTTTTGTCAGGTTTAGATCACACAGAATGTTTTCTGTAATGGTTAAGTTAAGCGGTAGTGTTATGGGATAGAATGTAATGTTTGTACAGTATAAAAAGTCTCTGGAGAGTCTTTGTAAAACCCCAAAACCCAAAGTGTGTATGTGTGTGTGTGCGTTAATATGTTATTTATGTTTTACGAAAAGCATTTTCCATTATTATTATTATATACTCCAGACAGTGAAAACCATCATTATCTGTTTAATAGGTGCTTTCCTTAGAAATAGATTTTTGTCATTATCCTTTTTGCTGATTGTGTTTAACTTCTTTAGAGAGAAATTTTTGATGCATCTTGATGCTTTATTAAAGATGGCATGGACTAAAGTAACCTTCCATCTTCCCCCTCGAAAGGTGAGACAGTTCAAAAGAGTTCTCTTCATTCTCTTATACTGATGTTTAACAATGTACATGAAAAAATCTACATGCAGCACAGTTTCCAGCCTTAATGTGATTCGATAGCATGACTCGTTTGAAAGAAACAATCCGGTCTTATTGAACATGGCCTCAGAAATCTTTCATTCGTGTCTAGACGTCCCTCTTTTCACAAAGTCTCTAAAGTCTCGGCCTGCCATCGTTACTCTATCCAGAAGGCTAAACGATATTTCACTTTTTTTATCCATCCTTGACACATACCGTCAGTCACCACCCACTTCCCAGGATGCTCATGGAGGATGTTACCCAGTGCCATCAGGGAGCCCCAAAACTCTGTATCAGACAGAGATGGGGGTGCATGGGTATGGCAATTAGCATGAGAAAGCCACCGCTTGTTTGACCTTTCACCCCTACTCTTTGTGCTTCTCAGACAGAAAACTGGTGTGTATGCACAGTTCCTTACATCCTCATAGTAAAGTGACAGGTTTGTTTGAAATATCTGAACTATATTGGATATTAGTAAGTTGAGTTTCAAGTAAAGTATTTGTGTGCGCATCGCACAATTTGATATGATATAAGTCAACCCCCCCACACCCCCCACCCACACACACACATGCACACACACTCCATAAACACGTGCACACATGCACAAGGGGCAACACGCTCCCACACTCTTTCCCAGACAGTCTGGAGGACTCCATCTCATTTGCTTTTCTTCTGCTCTCCTCTCTGTCTGCGGCCCCTTTTCACGTCTGTGCTTTAATTAAGGGTTCCAGCCCCCTAAAAGTGTCATTGTGGAGTGCAGCCAGTGTTCTGGCCCTGCGTTTTATGTGTGTTCCTGTCTGTCTTCCGCTTAATCCAGAGACCATATGTGATATATTAGAGACAGCATTAAGGAGCACTCTGAGACTTCTTCAGTGGACCACGGTGGCATCCTGTGTCTACAGCGTCACGGCACAGAGAAAACCTTTCCCATCAAATCTCATGTCACTCCATGCTAATGAATGGATGGCATTTTGTGGGAAAAAAATCACTACATAAATTTTGAATGATGCCTCCCATTACGTCTATGTATATTATTAAAGGGAACGTTCACACAAAAATAAAAATTCTGTGTAACACTTTTTTTTACAGTGTAATTTTTGCATAGCTTACATGTAGTTACTAACTTTAAATTATGCATAATTACATGCAACTAACCCTAAACCAAACCTAATCCTAACCCTATAAGTACATGTAGTTACTTAATATTACTTGTGTAGAAAACAAAATAATATCGTACCGACATGATGAGAATTTTTGGGTGAACGATTCCTTTAAAAACGTACTGCGTTTATTGGCAAATCTTAAGTGTCACTTAAGACCATGATTTATTCTAATATCTCCTATTATGATTTTTGAGTCCTTCTCAAACATCTGAAATTAAAGACCATTTTAGTTTGGTATTAGAAGTGCTATGCTGAACTTAAAAATTAATTTAACCCCCCCCCCTGTTTTATTAATCCTGGTTGAGTTTGATCAGTCACTGTTTAACCAGCAGATTTAAGTTTAATTTAAATTCCTAAAGGATTATGGTTGCTTCTCCTACTGGAATTGCCAGTGTAAAATTGCTGAGATGTAGGCAGTCGCATTGAGGAAATGACCATGACAGGGTCCAAATAGATGCTGTCCAGTCCTCAAATATTGCAGGAGGCCAATCAACAAATAACATGAATGTTGTTAATGAAAACTATTATCTATCTTATTTATATTGAGTAAGGTGTTCCTGGGCCTGTTGAGGTTGCAAACCATTGATTTGGCTTCAACTTCAGGGTTTGCATGGCTTTGCTATTTTGTTCTAAAACCAGTGCCTAGAAAAAGTCATGTATAACATTATATTTTAGATGACTAAACCATTCAAATGAATAGTTAAAATGACTGATTCACTCCACCTACACTACAAAATACACTACAAAGTTTTGTGATTTTTTTTTTTTTTTCAATTGATCAAAGTGTAAGTAAAGACACTGTTACAAATTATTTTCTTTTGAATATTCTATACTTATAAAAGAATCCTTTTTTTAAAAACGTTAAAACATCTTCCTGACCCCAAACTTTAGATTTGAATTAGAGCCTCAGTCCCCTGTCAGTACCGGGACATATACCTGCGTTCTGCTTCTGAAACACTCTTTTCATTTTGGGCTTGTGGAATGAAATGTTAACATCTGGATTCATTGTTTGAATGTAATTGTTAGTCCAGAATCAGATGCAACATCTATAGTCTACACAGATTATGGCTCTTCATATGTAACAGCATTGCATCAGTCAGTTAGAGATTGAACTTCACAATATACATTTCTGAACATATGAATGTATTCAAGCAGTGTTGTAGGTGTGTGTGAGAGAGAGAGTGAGCGGTGCATGGCACAAGTGTGTTTGTTTGTTTGTTTGTGCGTTGGCATATATTTGTGTTCTGTGCGTGTGTGTGCTCACAAGTGTTGTTCTCTGCTGCAGACCTCTTTCCTCTCTGAGTCAGTGCCATCAGTTGCTACGGCAACCAGGAGGCAGCATGAAAGCTAGCGAGAGAGCGAGAGAGAGAGAGAGGTGGAGCATGGCACAAAGCCGACTCGCAGCAGCTGTGGAACAGCACTGGGACGCTGGGCACGTTCTCTGGGTGTGGGTGAGAGACTGTACGAGTGTGTGTATGTGTGGTCCTGTCCATCAGCACGTAATAATACACCAAATCATATACTGTAGGGAAAAAAATCCATTTTTAAATCCCTCATCTGTTGCAGGATTCACTGTTATATCTGTAAACAAATACTGATATTTATCAGTGAATCTTCGTGAATCTGTGCAGCTCTATTGTTTCAACAAATTAACAGGCATCCTTATGACAGTCTATCAGCAAGTGACAGCCGTTTTTACTCATTAATGTAAGATGAGGTTTGTCTTTGTGTGTGTGTTGTGCAGAATGGAAATTCACCATTAGCACAGTTCCTCTGACATTACAACTAGCCGATTCACAAACAACACAAATAAGCAATATAAATTAAGGTAGAGAAAATCATTTTAAAGACGTATGCTTCAAAAGACGAGAAGAAAAATTGTCACAACAGAGTAAAAACATCAGGTCTTTATGAAAGGTTTAGGTCAAAATGTCTAGATGCTAAAGTCTAGATCTCATCTTCAGACATGAAAAAATGTGGCATGAAAACACTAAAATAATAAAACCCCTTTTTTAACCTTTGTTGCTTGCTAAAACTCGGTTTCCACCTCACAGTGAAATATTAAAAAGATAACTGTAAAAAAGGCACATTGGGAGATACATTTTTTTTTAATTGGGAGATAAAGTCACAGTTTATGTTTGTTTGTATTAATATATATTTTTTTTACTTTGAGGCAGAAATAGGGTCTCATGTAAACAACCTATTAAGTCTACAAAATAAGCTCATTGCAGAGACTGTATTGAGGGAATGCTGTGTGGGCTGGGAAAAGTGTGAATTTGTTTGTGTGAATGTGTTTGTGTGTGTGTGTGCGTCCAACCTCATTTACATGGCCAGACAGTGAGAATGGCCTTGAACTTGACCTCAGGTCTGTTCTCTTGTTTCTCTCCTCCTTCTCACCCTTAAACTCTTATTGTTGCGTTGTCTGCATTGACTCCTCTCTCCAGTCCCTCGTCATTCACACCATCACGGCGGGCGGGGGTGACCTCTTCCCTGCCGCACACGCCCATTGGGGCTGTTCGCTTTCCCATGAGGCAAATCCAGGGTTCGAATTCCTTTCCCACATCCTCCATCTTGTATTTACTTGTTTTTTTTTTTTTTTTTTTTTTTTTAGCCCAGTGACTTCAGGAGCTTGAACAGGATTTGCAAACCAGGCAGACAACGAGTCAGACGCAGCTCTGGACTGGAGTGGAGCTGTCGAAGACACAATGAAATGGTGATTCATGAGGATATAAGTGCTGTTTGATAAATGATATCATAGTCATCATGAACTCTGCTTTCCCAGATTTCATCACAATGACCAAAATGTTTAGTAACCACTACATTGTATCTGATATTGGGTTTAATCTCAATGCATTACATGACAACATAACAGCTTTATGAAAAA